>NC_065511.1:4447153-4449835 GCF_006386435.1 Epinephelus moara
CCTGTCATGGGCAGCCCACTCTGACATCTCTCCACTTAGTGCATGTATAGGTCCTGTTTGTGCATGTGTGTGTTCGGACCTGTGTGTAATTGACAAACAGAGTGAAAAAAATTGAATTTCCCCTTGGGGATTAATAAAGTATATAAAAATTAAATTAAATTAATTAAAAATTACTTTACAAACTGTAAATAAATCTTTATTCCTGACTATGTGACGTCGCCATTAATGTGTTTCTAGTTAAAATATTGATTTTTTTTTTTTTTTTGTGGTAGATTGGCTTATGGGGTGATTTTGAAGGAGTAATTAAGTTAATCTTCTCATAAGTGGATGTAATATGTGGAGATGCCATCTAGGCCGTTTTTCTTCGTTTTGTGTTTTTTTAAAGTCTATATTTTGCTTTACAAAAACGAGAAAAAGCAGCTGTGACCAAGCTATCACGAGGTGAGTAGCATTGTAAGCATAATTAATAGCGATATACTTCAGTTTGTCTGTGTATTTTTGTATGCAAGCGGGTCTGCTGTGGTCTGCTGACAGTCCAAAATGGCGGCGGTAGGACGAAACCATGGGCAAGTCTGTTGCTATGGGGCGTTCTATTGAGCTTCGCCTCTTGGTATCCATGCTCTTTGATACGGCTGCGTCGGTAGCAGCCTCCTCAATCGATACGAATCAGCCATGAATCCTCAGATGAATCGATTGTAGAGTCATGGATTCGGGTATCACGAGACTAGCAATCAGTTGACTGACTTTAACAGTTTGCATCTCGAAAACAACGCGAGAGCCAGCGTAGCAGGCATTACTGACAACGATAATGGATGTAAACATCAGCGCCAGCTTGACCGGTGGAGATGAGGAACAGAAGTTAATGGTGATTGGACAAACCAGGGAGCAGCCAAGCCGCAGCAGAAACTAAAGGCAAATCCTGCCGGTTGTGGGTTGAACGGGGGGTCACAGACACAGACAGAAATATGTATTCCTGTCAAATACGGCGGCGCATGATAACGGCTAACCGGCGACCAACAAGCCCGGCTCCAGGTCCAAGAAGTCTTCGTTGGTGTCATGACTGCCCAGAAATACCAGACGAGCCCTGGCAGCACACAGGTATGTGACGTGTCAGAGGAGAAACGAGCAGTTCACATTTCCACAAACCTCACCGCACTTTAGGGACTGTTCTTTACTTGACAGGGGAGGAGGGTGGCTGGTTGATTTTTATTTTATTTATTTATTTTATTTTGATCCCCCCTTATGTTAATCACTTATTCATGCTGTTTTTGAAGTATGAATAAGTCAATAAGTAATTTATTCCATTGAAATATCATTGACTTATTATAGAAAAGTGATTTATCTTTTTATAAATGACAAACGCAGAGTGTAGCAAACACAGAGAAATAGTCTGACATGCTGTCAGTGATAAGCTGCTAGTCATCACAGTCCATGATATCAACCAATAGCAGGAGATGTCAGATTCTGCCTCTACATTGCATGTTATTATTTTATTCTGCTTTATGTTTATATTGTACAACGTTATAATAAACTTTATTCCAGACTCAAGTCCATATAAGATACATACAAAAACACAGACAATACCATAAAAACAACACAACAAGTAGGTATAAAACACTTAAATTTTACTTAAAGTTCACTTCACTTAAAGTTTAAAACTTCTTCTCATTTTTATATTGATCCCATCCAACAAAATGATGTTCATTCAGCAAGACTTTTTTTGGTCCATGTCTAATAATGAATACATTTGACATGTGATTTTGTTGTTGTTTGCCTTATATTTTATTTTTGCCAGTGCCATACAGCAACAATGCTTGGGGATGTGGTCTTTTACAAATTTGAAAATACTGTAAGAATATCACTTTTATAGAATTGGCTTCTTTATGTTATAATGTATGATTAATGTCTACATCAACAAATGTTAACCATAGAATCGTATTGAATCGTATCAAATCGTATCGTTCCTACACTGTATCGAATCGTATTGAATCGTTCTGTATTAAAAATATATCGTTTTTGAATCATATCGTAACCCGTGTATCTAGATACGTATCGAATCGTCTATCACAGAGAGATTCCCAACCCTACTATTGACCATCAAATTCTGCTACAGAGACTGGATCACTTAATTGGCCTAAACGGTTCTGCACTAAGCTGGTTTAAATCTTATTTATCTGATCGTTTTCAGTTTGTTCACGTTCATAATGAATCATCCTTACGTACTAAAATTTGTTTTGGAGTTCCGCAAGGTTCTGTGCTCGGACCAATCCTATTTACTCTATATATGCTTCCTTTAGGTAACATCATTAGAAATCACTCTGTAAATTTCCATTCTCATGCGGATGATACACAGTTGTATTTATCTATGAAGCCAGAAGAAAGTAATCAATTAACTAAACTTCATAACTGCCTTAAAGACATAAAAACCTGGATGAGCACCAATTTCCTGATGTTAAATTCAGACAAAACTGAAGTTAATTGTTCTTGGCCCCAAACAACTTAGAGACTCTTTATCTGATGACATAGTTTCTCTAGATGGCATTGCTCTGGCCTCTAGCACTACCGTAAGAAACCTCGGAGTAACATTTGATCAAGATTTGTCTTTTAATTCTCATTTAAAACAAACCTCACGGACTGCATTTTTTCATCTGCGTAATATTGCGAAAATTAGGTCTATCCTGA
>NC_065511.1:4449878-4456072 GCF_006386435.1 Epinephelus moara
CTCTCGTATCCTATTACTGCATCTTGCTAACTCGGCCATTCTGGATGTCACTAACTCGGCTTCTTCTCCGGAGCCTTTGTGCTCCACTGTCTCTCAGGTTAACTCATATTGCAGCGGTGCCTGGATAGTGTGACGTGTGTGGTTGTGCTGCTGCCGTGGTCCTGCCAGATGCCTCCTGCTGCTGCTGTCATCATTAGTCATACTTCTGCTGTTATTATACACATATGATTATTTTCACATATGTATACTGTCAGATATTAATATATACTTTCAACATATTGTATCACAGTAGCCAGAACTATAATTATAATATTATTACTTTCATTAATGTTGTTGTAAGCTACTGTCATTACCGTGTGTCCTGCATCTCTCTCTGTCTCTCTCTCTCTCTCTTTCTGTCTCATTGTGTCATACGGATTACAGTTAATTTATTATGTTGATCTGTTCTGTACAACATCTATTGCACGTCTGTCCGTCCTGGAAGAGGGATCCCTCCTCAGTTGGTCTTCCTGCGGTTTCTACCGTTTTTTTCAATCAATCAGTCAATCAATTTTATTTATAAAGCCCAATATCACAGATCACAATTTGCCTCACAGGGCTTTACAGCATACGACATCCCTCTGTCCTTATGACCCTCGCAGCGGATAAGGAAAAACTCCCCCCAAAAAAAACCCTTTAACGGGTGTGTTTTCCCCCGTTAAAGGGTTTTTTTGGGGAGTTTTTCCTTTTTTTGTACTATTTCCATAGAAACAGAAAGTTTTGAAGACTATGTTTTCAGTGCAGCACATACAGCATCTCCTGTACTTCAGCTCAGCTAATCACTTGGATGATTAGATTGCCAATTAAATCAGTCCTGAATTGCACTTGCAGCCACTAAAGTGGAGCTTGAATTGATGTCATAACAAAGACTTCGAAAGTAATTGTAAGCTGGCTATACTCAACAGTAACCAACTGTAAATTGCACTCTACAGTGGTTTCAGAGTGCCTTTCTTGTTTTTGTACTTCAGCCCAGTCGCCAGAAGAAAATGTTGGCATGGTATGTTTCTGTCAACCATGGTCAAGTTACATTTTATACATATGTTATCAACATTTCTGAAGTGACACCACACAATAATACATATCAACATATCACTACATAATAACATACAAATGAAGCATATTCAGGGCTTGCAGAAATGTACAATCTCAACATTTATTCTGGCGATTGGTTTGTGTACTGTAGATATTTAGCTGTTACTTACATCAGGTTTCCTCAGAGGTAAAGTCAAGATACTCAAAGGGCAGAAAGCACTGAAATGTCTGAATAAGACACTAAGCATCATGAGTGTCGACAGAATAGCTAATGAGCAGTAGTAATGAGAGTGTGGTGGGATGGGGTTGTCTTGGTTACACACCGTCTTGTGGCTCTTGAGGAGCACTGAGTGGTCCTCAGCATCTCTGTAAGGTCATCAGATCCCCTGCTCCCCCGCTGACATGACTCACCATGATGCTGTGATCTTTATCTGAACACACTCACACTGGCCTTTTATGAAAGCTGGGGTATCAGCAGTCACAACCTGTTAGCTCTGGAAAGGTGGAGGAAAAATTTAGTTTGATCATTCATGAAAACTTTTCTCTCAGGACGCTCTTACCCTGAACTGATTTCCTGATCTCCTCCAACTGAAAAACAATGCCACAAAATCCAACCAGGAGACTGCATCCGTATCAGCACTTGTTAGAAGATGCCCAGAGGAAGTCCTAGGACTCCCACAGCTGATTACAGAGGAGCAATGACACCTAACTGGAAGGACCATTAAAAACTGGAGTAGATTGTACCCACATGCACAGGAGCCTACAGATGCCACAAATGACACAGTCATCAAAGACAAAAGTTATCATAGACAAACCAAACTAATGCAAATAAAGACATACTGCAGATCTGCTGCCAAAACTCTCAGAGTCTCTCTCAGGTCTGTTTTAGTTTTACAACCTGCAACATGTTGCTCATTAGCAGACGCTTTCCAGCAGCGAGCAGTTGTTAAGCTCTGATAAACCCACTGTTACAACCTGTCCAACACCAAAAATAAGACAGACAGTTAGCAACTAGCTAATCTCTATAAATAGATACCTGTACTGATACAGAATCTGTCGGCAATGGGACAAAATTTTATTACTGGAAGTACCCTGGTGTCTTATTGTAGTCTGTAGTTAATTTGTAGTCCAAGAAATAATGACCAATCATGTTTGAGCAGCAGGTATACTGTCGAAGTGGAGAGCAAAACGCATTCATAAAGATGCAAAAGGAATCCAGCAACTGATTGGCAACAATTTTGCTTTTTAGTAGCTGTTTTTTATTGATCTGGATTCATATGCAAGTATCTGTTTATAGAACATTATGAATCGGTGTCTGTATCGCCTCACTTTGCTAATGACCAGCGCATAGAAGATCCATTGTCCAGATATTGGTTGGCTACAGTGGAACCCTATATGGCTTCACTATCACGATTTGATACCTTTGCTCCAATAACATCTTGAAGGTCCAGAAGAGCTGCTCAATTCAACAGTTTTTATTCCTATTCAAGTTAGTGTATAGCTAAACCAGAAGTTAGCTGCTCGGCCAGTCCCAAGTGCTCTTGCCCTGGGGGCCCAACGATGTAGAGGATTCAGATAATTTTATACTTATACTTTTTATACTTCAAACTTTTTTGGCCTCATGCGCCAGTGAGCAATTTTCATAGGAATGAATGCCCCAGAGGCTAAATTATTGTCAGACTGATAGCTAGTCTCGCCACCAGGCAATCAGAGATCTCTGCCTTCTGATAGTCTGGGGACACTCCTTTCTAAATTGTGTTTAACACACTGGCGAAAACGGCCGGCAACAAAGCAACGCCTCTTGCATTTTGGAAAAGGATACGCCCTTCCGGAAATGTGCGCTCCCCCTTTTCTCGTCTGCAAGGACACAAACACACAGAGAGCTTGAAAACGGATGCCGAGAGATTTAAAGGACAACTTCGGTATTTTTCAACCTAGGCTCTATTTCCCCATGTGTATGTGTGCGTATGATTCATGGGTACCACTCGTTCTAAAATTGGTTCAGTATTGAGCCGCGAAACGAGCTAAAACGGTAATGGGGGCAAATGCGTCCCGTATTTAAGTGCTTTTTGTCGCCACTGACCGGTTCAGATCGCCAGTGCTATCTCTGTAAATAGCATATGGTAGTGGGCCTGGGGCAGTGGCGACTGTGAATGAGTGGAGTCAGCTGTCAGTCAGTGTTAGAGCAGAAAGGCGGAAGTTGTCCCCGCTTGGTACAGTAAATGAGTATGTGTGTGTGAAGTGTGTGTGTTACGCTAGAAGAGTCGGAGGACGGAGTCTTTTGCATGCTACCCCCTGGAGTGTTACCGGAGTTTTTGGAGTGCTCAAATAAACGGGCCTTTTTCCTGAACGCAAGAACAGGATGTCGCGCAACACCCCGTACAGCTTTCACAGGCTGCCTTTGTCGGATGGCGAGATGCTGAAGTTGTGGCTAGTTGTGCTACAAATGGATGCTAACACTCCTGTCCAGACACTGCGCCTTGCAGACCATCATGTCTGCAGTGCTCACTTCTCCCAAGATGACTACTGCCAGCCGAAGAAGAGAAGACATCCAATCCCGAAACACCTCTTCCTCAAGAAAACGGCGGCCCCACGAGTAGAGAGAGCTACAGACACAGTGGAGCAAAGCTCGTGACATCACACAGCCCAGAGGTAAGGGAAAGACTAAGTTAGCATGCTATTTACAGAGATAGCACTGGCGATCTGAACCGGTCAGTGGCGAAAAAACACACACTTCACACACACATAATCATTTACAGTACCCAGCGGGGCAGCCCTCCGCCTCTCTGCTCCAACACTGACTGACAGCTGACTCCACTCATTCACACTCACCACTGCCCCAGGGCCGCTACCATATGCTATCTACAGAGATAGCACTGGCGATCTGAACCGGTCAGTGGCGAAAAAAAGCACTTTTATACGGGACGCATTTGCCCCCATTACCGTTTTAGCTTGTTTCTCGCTTAATACTGAACCAATTTTAGAACGAGTGGTACCCATGAATCATACGCACACATACACATGGGGAAATAGAGCCCAGGTTGAAAAATACCGAAGTTGTCCTTTAACTCCGTTTTATCAAACGTGTGCTCAGTCCACAAGATTGTGGAAATGAAGGACTTACAGCGACTTGAGCCGCTTTGTACCGCTACACATGTTTCTAATCGGACTATGTTTACGAGCACAAGAGTTCAGCGAGCCACCGAAGGACCGCCCTGCAGATTTACTGTACTATTGGTTCTGCAACGTAGGGAGTTTTTTTAAACTCTGAAATTGTATCCATCCATGTAAACACAAAAACAGCTCTTGCTACTAGCTGCTCGCTAATTCCTGCTATCAGCTGTTTCCTGTTTATCCACCGCCAGTGGGTCACACCTGCGGCGTCATCAACAGCTCCTCCCACAAGTCTTCAACAGCCCCTCCCGTTGCAGAAGGCCACCTTGGTCTGTTTAAACTAAGGGTTGCGCCAATATGACTACCCTACGAGGCGGAAAATTGGGCACCTCGGAACAACTCGCCAATCTGGCTCTGTGTGTCTAAACGCTCGCAGCTTGCCGTGTCCTTTTCCAACATTTGCGGAAAATCTGCCAGTGTAAAACGGGCTGATGTTGGAATTACTGAAATGCTCCAAAAAAGCAATTAATTCAAATTAACCACTGATGCATGGAAAACTTTGACATATTATGAGTAATAATAAAACATGTTTACATTTACCAAACACATTTCAAAAAGTATTGTTTTTGGTACTGAAACCAGTGGTGTAGTGGATGGCGTTGCCATTTTCAGTTCACCCATCTATCAGCCAGAAAGCTATTGGAATATATAGGAGAACATACCAACTTCCTTCCCAGTAGCCTACCTATCTATGTAGAAGTACACCCACTTCATCAACTACCACTACACCAGTGATTGTAACTAAAGGCTGGATTACCAACCAGGCAAAACAGGCAACTGACCCCAAAAGCAAATCTGTTAGATCATTTGCACCACTACCACTACCGTACAAGACTAAGGATGGTAAGTCTTGTGTGATAATCCATTTGGTTTTTAATTGTGGGAAAGATTTACAGCAGGTGGACGCTAACAATTACAAACATTATGTCCATCAATTACCCTTTAGAGCATGAAGGTTAAAACAAATGTTAGCGACGTACTATTTTAGTTGAACTCACATAATGCATATTTCTACTACAGTATTTAATCAAATTACTACAAACTAATAAAAATTCTGTATTACACCAGGATAGAAGTACGGGTTGTACTGGACATAATAATAGGGGCCAAAGAGCAATTTTTTTTGGCCTTGGGCCTAGTACAGGTTGATCTGGCCATGCTGAAACTATCCCTATGTCAGTACTCAGCCATAGTCTCCTCACATTTAGTCTAGTTTAGCTGTTTATCTCTGCTTATTTCTTAAGATAACATGCAACCTCAATTCCAAAAACAGTTGGGACGCTGTGTAAATGTAAAGAAAAACAGAATGCAATGATTTGCAAATCCTTTCTGACCAATATTTAATTGACTGCAGAACAAAGACAAGATATTTATGTTCAAACTGATTAACTTTATTGTCATTCTGAATTTGATGCCTGCAACATGTTTCAAGAAGTTGGGACAGGGGCAACAAAAGACTGGAAAAGTTGTTGAATGCTCAAAAAACAACAGTATGGAACATTCCAAAAGTAAAAAAGTTAATTCTTAACAGGTGATAGTATCATGATTGGGTATGAGAGAGCATTCTTGATGCTCAGTCATTCACATGTAAGGATGGTGTGAGCTTCACCACTTTGTGAAAAAGTGGTGTTTTTGTCAAAGCACAGTTGCAAAGAATTTAGGAATTTCACATCTACAGTCCTGAATATCATCAGAAGATTCAGAGAATCTGGAGAAATCTCTTCACATAAGGGGCAAGGTTAAAAGCCAACACATAGGGCTCTAGTTTCGCAGACCGAGCGCGGCGGGGGCGCAGCGCACCTGCGCTTCGCCAACTGGGTGTGGCCAGGCGGATTTTGTAAGTTTGGCACACCGTGCACCCTGGCGCAGCTACTCCTCTTTCCCACCTCCGTCCCTCCTACCGGCGCAAGTCGGAAAGAGGGAGGAGAGAAGGCGTGGAGTGGGTTTTA
>NC_065511.1:4456461-4467181 GCF_006386435.1 Epinephelus moara
TAGCGCACCTTCGGCGAAGCCTTTTGGCACAAAACTGTCACTGCGCCAAGCTGGATCTGTCGGCACCTCCCCCTGCTGCGCCGCCACACCCATCTCAGCGCACCTCGGTCTGCCAAACTACCAAACTGAGCGCGCCTCGGGTCGCGCTGCTCGAAACTAGCTCTGCGCGGGGTTCGCCACCCTGCGCCACCTGCGCTGCGCCAGGAAACTAGAGCCCTGAATGTCCGTGACCTTCGATCTCTCAGACTGCACTGCATTACAAACCTACATTATTGTATAAAGGATATTACTACATGGCCCCAGGAACACTTTAGAAAACCACTGTCAGTAAACACACATTGTCGCTGCGTCTACAAATGCAAGTTAAGACTCTTACCATACGAAGCAAAACAACATCCATAAACACAGCTGACTTCTCTCGGCCACAGCTCATCTGAGATGGACTGACACAAAGTGGAGAAGTGTCCATCATGGACATTGTGTCCTGCAGGCATAGGGGAAACGGACTATCTAGACTGCTACCAGCTCAAAGTTTAAAGCCAGCATCTGTGAAGGCACCATTAATGCTCAAAGGTACATACAGGCTTTGGAGCAACATATGCTGCCGTCCAGACGACGTCTTTTTAAGGGACGTCCCTGCTTATTGCAGCAAGACAATGAAACGCACTCTGTACGTGTTACAACAGTGCGGCTTCGTTATTAAAGAGAGCAGGTGCTATACTGAACTGCCTGCAGTCCAGACCCGTCTCCCATTGAACATGTGTTACACATTATGAAGTGCAAAATACGACAACAGAGACCTCGGACTGGTGAGCAAGTGAAGTCGTATATCAAGCAAGAGTGGGAAAGAATTTCACTTTCAACAACTTCAACAATTATTGTCTTCAGTTTCCAAACACCTACTGAGTGTTGTTAAAGTTAAAGGTGATTTAGCATGGTGGTAAACGTACCACTCCAAACTTTAGGAACGTGTTGCAGGCATTACATTTAGAGTGAGTGTATGTTTACAAAAACAATGATTTATCGGACTGAACATTATTTTGTCTCTTTACTGTATTTAATTGAATATAGGTCAAAAAGGATTTGCAAATCATTGCATTCTGTTTTTATTTGCATTTTACACAGCATCCCAATTTTTTTGGAATTTGGGGTTACAGTTGAATGTCTGTTGGTTTCCTGGTGTATGTGTGAATATACAGTATGTTAGCTTTCTCTTCCTTGGTTCCTCTGTCCTTTAGAGAAGATAAAGTCTGTGTTCCCTCAAAGAATAGACGTCTCTAGGGTATCCAGAAAAAAAGGTCAGAAAGAAATCGCCTGTCTACTCTTCTCTCATTATGCAAGGAGGATAAAAGGAGGGTGGATCTGATTTCCATACTCTCCTTTGTTGGTTGTTGAACCCATCGTCTGCGCTCTTCTTTCATTTCCTGTGTGATAAAGACTTGAACACACTTTCACACTGTTCTGCATTGCTGATGGACAGACAGCCAGCACGAGTAACAATGCTCTCCCCTCCATGTATGAAAAGAGGAAAAGGTGGCTCGTTTTACTGAGGGAAATGAAGAGTAAAGGCTTCTTTGTTCTTGCAGATTTCATGTCTCTCGATGGATGTTTGATGGGTTGGGCAAGGAGGAAAGCCTTATGAACATCTTTGATATTACCATCACATCAGATAGCAAAAAAACCTCTTTCTTTGAAACTATCCTGAACCGTTTGCCTTTTCAACACATTATCAAAAAGCTTTCAAAGACAAAATAATGAGTGACCACCACTTTCCCGTCACCTGCCTCTTACTCTCTGATTTCACCCTTGTATCTTGTCTTCCTACGCCTCAAGCCCACGTAAAGTCCCTCCTCAGCCACAATGTATGTCATGCTTTGTCTGTGCTGCTCCTCCCTGGAAATCCCTGCTCCCTTAACAAGGTACAGCAGGCCTGTCAAACCATGTCTGTGGACTGCTTAGTCCAGCTGTGGCGCACAACCCACCAAGTAGGAATACGTCTCATTGTTATGCCAGAGGTGGGAATCTATTACAGGGAAGGAAGACCAGGGTCAATTAAAGCAGGGCTGGAAAAGTCTGTGAGTTAACAAGCAAATATCCTGCTCATTGCTCCCAACATCCAAAGATATAACAAGTAAATGCAAGTCTGATCATGTTATCATTAGGTGTTTTCAGACCAAACAGCTCTAGGTACTTGCAAGAGGAACTGCCTAAGGAGCTCCCCAAGAACTGCGGACTAAAATACAGTTGGAACGCTGACAAGATGTACTGTACACCAGCCAGCAGTTGGTAGGCTATAGTGATGCCACTTTTACTTTGACGAGTCAGAAATGCATCATTTGTCCCCTGTCGCAGTAGAGCCTGGAATTCACTGCTGGTTAATTTGTCCATGTCTTTTTCCATTTTTTTTTTCACTATAAAATGTTGTTGATTTTGCATGGCCACTGGCAGCTACGGTAATTAGAGACCTCACCTAATAAATTCAGGACCATAAAGGACCATAAATCTGTACTTGCAGAAGCGTCCAATTCAGCCGTAATTCCTCGAGATACCTTGTCAATTATTTGAGAACATGGTGACCTAACTACTCTGACAGATGAAGAAACACAAGCAGTCAGACTAACAGAAACACTAAAACATTTCCTTACTCAGCATTGCTGTTTAAGCTGTGGTTGAACTGTTGTATTAAAGCAATATCACACTCAGGGTCGTGATGTTGTACTGTATATCGTATATCGCCTGCGGCCTCGTGCCTAGGACCGAATCACAGCCGTGACGATATACAGTACAACATCAGTCTCTCTCGTGTGATATTGCATGACACAATGTAAGCTCAGACGTTTAGTTGCCTCTCTGGCAGCTCTGCCATATTTGTACTAAATTTGTGCTTCATGTCTATTTTGCAAGTGTGTGCTGCTTTTTTTTTTTTTTTTTGTGGCGTTGCAGGGGTGGGTAATGCATTGAAACGCATTACAAGCAATTCAAAGGAGTTCAAAAAGTATTTTTCTTTAAGGAACGAGTACTTTTTATGTTCCTTTTTTTGAAGTGTACTTTTACTTATTGCTCAAATATATTTTTAAACTGGTAATCTACTTTTTACTTAACTATGTTTGCCGTGACGATATACAGTACAACATCAGTCCCTCTCGTGTGATATTGCTTAATTATACATCCCATCAGAGAAGCCACTTGAGACCAGGACAACTCCACCTCTGGGCATTGCTATGTTGTATGCAAATAGGTTCCTATATGTCTGTTACTGCATAGTATGTATGGGTGTGGAGCAAAGTTGAAGTTGATAGCGTTTCCTGGGAGTAAAGTACAGTCTGTGAATACATTTGTCATGAATCATTTGGTGGTTCAAATTTCTCGATGAGATTTTGATGTTTCCCCTTACTCTCATCCAATTAGTGACTTGTTCCCATTCCTTTACGTCAACATTCCAGACTTTGGTCACACCCATTACAGGACCTGTAGCTTCCTGTAACTTTTCATATAAATTGGATATGAAAGCCCCATATTTAGGTTCAGTACATAGAAGCTTAAGAAGCAGGTGTACAGAAAGAGAAATATTGCATGATGGATCTCCATAACTTTGAAAAGCAGATTTCAATTGTAAATAAAAATAAAAAGATGTTCTAGATAAATCATATGTGCTTTGACAATCCTTGAATGGTCTCAAGCCTCTATCATTCATAAGGTGGGAAAGAGTATGGATGCCAGCATTAGACTGCACTGCCTTTCTTGTGATTTTGCTTAATTGTCTGATTAGTCTACCTGCTCTAACAAGGTTTTATCAACAAGTGCTGTCTTTTGTCATTATTTGGCACATAATAACATGCAAATGTAATGTATCTGTGGTTTTCAGAAATGTAAAATGCCAACCTTTTGTCTGGCAACTGGGTTGGACAAAATTTGGGGTATCAGGTGTACTATTTGGTACTGGAAAAAAAGTCACAGCATGTGCCATTAATTTTTGGCTTAATGTTACTCTAACCAAATTAATTGAACCATAAGTGTTCCAGTGCTGGAAGTCATGTAGTGCTGGAAATGAGTCAGTCAGATTTAGTGTGTTGTTGAATGTAATCCAACACACATGGATAGCTGTCATTTGTAAGATGGAACCTGAGAGCCTCTGCCACCAGAATGGATCGCTGCAACTCCCCTTCCCAGTGAGTTAGAGTTCTATCCAGGGACAGCTAAAAATAGGAGAGCACTGACAGAAAACACCATGGGTCATCTTCTGACGGAGATTAATTATTGCTGTTTGTCTCTAAGGAGTGTGTTTTGGGGAAGGTGGTGTGTGTGTGTGTGTGTGTGTGTGTGTGTGTGTGTGTGTGTGTGTGTGTGTGTGTGTGATTGGATGGATCTGCCTTCCCAGCAGCAGTGACAATACAGCCGTGCTCCCTACATACACATCAACATTAGTGCTAATTGGCAATGTGTCATCTGTGGCTATCTGAGCTCTCGGCTGCTCAGCCAAACTTACTGTAAAAGCAGGTCTGCATGTCTGCACACACACTTTCCTATGAGTGCACATAACCACACATAAACGCACACAGATTCCAGGGTGGAAAAGCTGGTGTCTGGTGACATGTATGGAGATAAATCCTGATGAATGAGGCATGTGCATTTTGTCATGTATTCAGACTCCAGACACAAACTTAACAATTCTATCAAGTTCTCTGGTGCTCATTAAAAATAGCTCCAAACTGGCACCTGATGCCCTGTGTATTAGTTTCCTTCGTCATTACCCCCATCTGAAAAAACCCCAAAACAAACAAACAAACAAAAAAAACACAGGACCAGCTCCTTATGTCTGGCATGATGTGAAACACACCCAGGGGTGCTCTGTCCTCCTCTGCCCCAGATATTTCACCAACACTCAGTTTCTCCCATCCAGCAAATAGTCAAAGTCACCTTGACCAGAGACACACAGGGGGGGATGCTGCTATTCTGGTCACTCTCAGAAGCCCTCATACTTCTGATTAATGAGGAGAAATCAGTCCAGTTGATCTCTGGCCCTCTTTCACTCAGGTGCACTACTACACACTCACTTATTATGAATACATTCATAGTAATCTTAACTTATCTTATAGGTTTTTAATTTTATTTTTCACCACCCTACATGGCAATCACCATTTCATATTTATAATAAGGAGGACGCCAGGATCAAGAGGGCCACTGCTATCATTTTTAGATCTGTTTTTTTTTTCTTTTGGTTTTTCTATGTCAACCCACACAGAGACAGACACATCGGAAATGAGACATTTGGACTGTCAGAATAAAAGTATTATCATTTTGAGTATTGTATTTGGAGCACCTCCATCATTCTTTTCCTAGTGTGACCCTCATCTGAAGCCATAGAAACAGAATGAGGCCCAAAAAAAAGGCTAGGCAGCAAAATAAATTATATTGTGAGTTTTTGACAGACACTGCATGTGAACTGCGATTTCAGTGGGAGTGGTAATTATTGCATTTCATTTTAACTGAAAAAAAGTAGCCCTGTGATAGTCTGGCGACCTGCCCAGGGTGTACTTCACCACACCTCTTACCCTGAACAGGACAAGCGGATACAGACAATGAATAAATAATTGAAAATAATTTAAATGATGACATGATTTTTCCTGGGTTCTGTACCAAACAATCATATTACCTTACACATCTAGAATGTTTTTTGTAGGCCGGGCCATTTCTGCAGTGCTACAATGCTTCATTTGTCATGGTATGTTGTGACACATTTTATTTGTACCAAAAAATTGCAACCCCTGCAATCTGGGTTTGTACTTGACCATAGTACGATTTCAATAAAATATTTTGATTAATTGCACAGCCCTAGTAATAATTATAATCTATACTAGGGAAAACACATCTTCTCATATTCAAACATGCTCAAGCAACAGGCAACCATGTACCAATGCCAGAGATAATCATTAACAAATGTAATGATAATCATACATAAATGTAACAAATTGCCGTTATTATTACTGGTTGTAGTCCAGTATTACTGGTTCTAGTATGAGGCTGCTTAAGTTCTGCTTGTGGCTTGTGCAAGTGGCAATGGCGTACCCCAGCAGAAGCCACTGTTTGACTGCTGAGGTGCAATCATTGTTGAACACTGTACTTTCTCTGTATTTACATTACTTTCGCTGCACGAGTGCTGTCATAACAAATGTCATTAAAAATGTCATAATATAATGTCACTTTAAAAAAGGCACAGTGTGTACATATGCTACCTCCCTGAAATGATTTTTGTTTCAAAACACTGTAAAATGGTCAGTTTAGCTTTCTCCTGTGGAGAATTCTCCCCTGACCCCCCTCAGGGGTTGGGTTGCAGATTTGAAATGTTCCCTCACAGTGTTAAATGGGTGATTACAGCCCTGGATAAATGCAATAAATAGGCTGCATGCACTTTGCCAAGAGGGCTCTCTGCAGGAAATAGATTTTTTTTATGTAAAGGTTAGGGAAAAAATGTCGCTCTGGCAGAAATCTTTTCATTTTAACCCAGACTACAAGTGTGCGAATCTCGATCATTCTGAATCAGCTACAAGAGTTATTGTTGCCCAGAAATAATAACAGGCCTATAAGGGACTGTTCATTATGTATGGGGGGGGGGTGCAAAAAGGGGAGGGACATCAAATAATTGTTTAAGCATAGAGGAGGGACTTAGCTGTATTTTTTACTTTGATTTAGGGGAGGGGCACACAAATTAAAATGGTTGGATTTTGCATTTAATTTAACTGCCGATTTAAAAAAAAAAAAAAAAATTTAAAACGCATTCCTGGATTTTTAAATATATGACAGTCCTTGGACACATCCTGTGCAAAGAACACTTCCATAAAAACAAACAAACAAAAACAACAACTCTAAGTCACTTTATTCTATATCTCATTTAAAATTTGGCCAGAAATAAACCATTAAACCAACTAACCAGCATGCACAACACATGAAAAACCCTATATGTAAAGAACAGTCCCTAATTCAAAGCATTAACGGAAACACGGTTTCAAGATATATCCTAGTCTGGCACTTCTTTTTTTGCCAATCAATAAATTCTTATCATTTTATTTTTTCTACTTCCTGTCGTATCTGGGCTAACTCTGTGCTCTTCACACAGTCAGGTGTGTGTGCTACTCTCATAGACTGTATAAGGTTACTCTGTGTTTGCGCTGCTGTGTTTGCGGAGTTTTCTGAGCTGTGTGCGGGCTCTGACAGACCCTGGAGGACATCTGTGTGAAATGTGCTGGTAGTTTTATTGACTTTAACAGACATGGAGCCTCCAGATTTCGAAGCCATGAACTTCACGGTGGAGCCGGCGGCGGCAACGTACCCGTTATGTGAGGAGTGGAGAGACTCCTCGGAGGGCTCCGTCTTCCACCTCGCCAATATTTTCCTCTTCCTCGGCTTCATGGGCGGCAGCGGCTTTTATGGGCTCATCTACCTGTTCACCTTTCTGACTCTGGGCTTCTTCTGCAGCACTCTGTGGGCCTGGACGGACTCGTGCACCACCGACTCGTTCCTGTGGAGTTTCGCGCTGTTCGGGGTGTGTTTGGGACAAGTGCTGCATGTTGCCTACCGGCTGAGGAGCGTCTCCTTCGAGAAGGAGTTCCAGGAGCTTTACAACTGTATGTTTAAAAAACTCGGAGTGTCGCTTACACATTTTGGGAAGATAGTGGCCTGCTGTGACGGAGACATCCACACCATAGAGAGGGACCACTGCTTCGCCATAGAAGGGAAAACCGCGATAGACAAGCTGTCGGTGCTCCTGTCTGGCAGGTGACTAACTTCCATCACCCCTATGCCAAACTCCATTCATACATCTTTAAAATGTTTTGTTTAAAGCTAAAAGATTAAAGAAAGAAAACGAAACTTTCACAGTGTGACGTTTTGCCAGATCCCGTCAATTCGGCATTGATATTTGAAATAGTTTTGACTGAGTTTTTCCTCTAACTGGTCACCAGGCAACAGCAAAGGTTGAGCTGAGGTTATAGGTGCCACTATTTCACTTATTCCACATCTCAGTGCTCCGGTGGGACAGGGGGTCAAAGGGTGGAAACTAGTTTAGCATCTTTTTCTACATTCTGATAAAAATCAACTTTTTATTTTGGTGCACATTATCTTTACTCAACAGACATGGATCTGATTAACACAGGCCTACATGTTAACTTCTCAGTAATAAATCTCTAGTAGGCCCAATATATTTGATAAATAAAATGTTGATACTGCTGATGATTTAGTTTTTGACTGAAAGCATCTGATACATTCAGGGCTTGGTGATATGGAGAAAATTAAATATTCCGATATTTTTTTATCAAATACCTCAATATCAATATTACCATGACATTGCAGGGCTGGCACTTTCACAAAATATTTACACAGTGAGATTTTTGATGAATAGGTTAATCATCAGTAATATGATTAGAATGACTAAGCAAGGCAAATAATAGAACAGCTACAACAGTATGGTGAGATCATAAAATGACATAACTTTACTGTAATGCAGTGTTTGAAGCCAGCAAAAGACAGTACTTATGATATTACCCTAGGAGTGGGAGAAAAAAATCGATACAGTAAGTAAGTAAGCTTTATTTGTACAGCGCCTTTCACAGACCAGGGTCACAAAGCGCTTTATAATTACAACAAAACAATACACAGTTAAGAAGTACATACAAATTTAAATTAAAAAAGGCCAAGACAACTCAGTGACAATCATAGCAGCCCCAAGACAATTAAGCAAAAGCCTGAACAAATAAATAGGTCTTAAGTTGCCTTTTGAAGGAGTCAACAGACTCCATCGAACGCAGAGAGAGCGGAAGATCGTTCCAAAGCCTGGGAGCAACAGCCTGGAAGGATCGGTCTCCTCTGGTCCGGAAACGAGTGCGCGGAACCATCAGCAGATTCTGATCCACAGACCTCAGAGCCCGAGCTGGGGTGTAAGGCTGGATCAGATCACATACAGATACAGCATGGTATTGCGATATTTTTGTGTGGCAATGGTATCGTCACACAGTGCCAGGTATCTGTTTTGTACTGTACATGATTAATATAATATACAAATTAAATTTTAGGTAGCCTACTAGAATAATATAATCAGCTGCTTTTTCAGTCCACTAGATATAATTTGCTGCCGCTCATCTACCTGTTCACCTTTCTGACTCGGTTTATTGCCTTTTTTCAACTGTAAATTATGACCCCAAAGTAAACTTTGTCAACATCTGTTTTATCTAATAAAATGAAGTTGTCAGTCACTTCAGCCAAATGTATAGAGTGGACTGAAAAAGCAATTGATTATATTATTCTAGTAGGCTACCATAAATTTAATTTGTATTTGAAATAATTTATATAATAAAAAAATCAATACTTGGCACTGTGTCATGATACGATATTGCCACACAAAAATGTTGTGATACTGTGATGTAGCCTATCTGTTTTTTCCCCCACCTCTACCAAACTACCAGATCATAATCAGCAACCATAACATCAAAGTCTGTTTCTTGAACAAAAGGGATGTTTTTAACCAGATGGTGTTTTTAATTCTACATTTTTTAACACATTATGCCTATCTTGCATAAATTTAACAGTTATTTTCATACAGTCATACTAAGTGAGATTCATGCCAATAAATTTAAGTGGACAGGCGGGTGAGCAACCAATCTCAATGTGACAACCATTTGGTTTTACTTTTGTGACCAATAGCCCATATTCTTTTTATTTTCTTTGTCAATTCCTACCTTACAATGACGTAAAATTGATGGTAGAAACGCGCAGGACAAAGTATCTAAGGGTACTTTCGGACCTAACCTGTTTGGTTAGTTTAAAATGAAATCGGGTCTGTTTGTGTGGTTAGTACAGTTCGTTTGGTCTGGTGGGAAAGTTGTCGATTGAACCCTGGTGAGCACCAAACAACCAAACAGAGACTGCTCAAACAAGTGGGTCTCAGTCTGCTTCCAAATGGACTCTGGTGTGGTTCATTTGTGGTGTTAAAGAAAATGAACCAACCACAGGATTTTATGATAGCAGATATGTGATTTTAGCATGATTTTAACAGCTTAAACAGTAATAAATCCATCTGCTGATTAGGGCTGGGTATGGATTCAGATTTTCCAGATTGATTCGATTCAATTTTCAAGGACTCAGTTCAATCCGATTCACGATTCGATTCGATTCAATTCAATTCAGTTCAATATCGATTCAGTCAAGTATATTTCAATTATGATACAAAATTTGCTTGGATATTAAGATATTTTCTGAGAACTAACGAAGTATATTTAACAAGGAACCCTCTGACCTGGTGCATTACTATTAAAAGTACTGTTTACGTTAAGAATTGACCCCAAAGCAGTACATTAGTCATCATGTACTTTTATTTAACAATCTCTGACCAACACATACAAAATAAATATTTTAAATTAAATCTAATCACAAGGCAGACAATTTAAATGAAGTGGCTAAAAAAATTGTAAACAAAAGACATCCACAAGTTTGCTGCCTGTAACCGTCTTATAAAGCTTTTTCCGCAATACACGACAGTGGCTGTGACGCACACATTGACTGTATCAGAAGAGAAACAATATACGTAGGTGGACCCTGCAGCAAAGTGAGCCCTCTTCCTCAGAGAGGATCTTTGCCTCCCAGTTTGTTCCTGGCGGCAGAGCAGAGTGAACCGTCTTTCTTCTCAGAGGATCTTTGTCCCATGAGAGCAGGCACGCTGCTCTCCGTGTCC
>NC_065511.1:4467696-4494887 GCF_006386435.1 Epinephelus moara
AAGTTAACTTTACCAGCAGATCTGTATGAGGTACAAACTGAGGCTACAGTTAGCAGTGTGCTGATGCTTAGTGGTATTTCTTAATTTTTTCTGTGAAACTGATTTGCATTTAATAAACATGCGTACATTATAGCGTTATATTTTCAGGGGAAAATGCGAGTGAAAATACTCGCACCGTAGACCCATGCCTTCAGTGGACGTGCTCCCACCATTGTTTGCTGCTCTGTCTTCATTCAGTGTCCGGCCGTCTCGCGAGATCTCTCACCATGACCTCAGGTGTTAAATGCTGATCTCACGAGACTACCTGGGTTGATAGTACTGCAGGCTGCTGCAGGCTGCTACCGGCTGTACAACACGTCCACGGAGGAAAATAGTCATAGTAAAAGATCGATTTTTTAATTAATGAATCGATATTGTGCCAGTTAAAGGAAAATCGATTCGAATCGATTAAATCGATTTTTTCAACCCAGCTCTAAATCTTATAGTAGTGGTCTATCTTCGCAACATTGTGGTTTCGCCACAGCATATCCCCATCGATAACATCCACTGTCACATAATTACGAAGTCTAGTGTAAGAGCAGTTGGATTCTCTTGTCACCTTGGGTTCTCATTCACATCTTTCCTTCACCTCATGATGTTTTCCATCGAGGTCAAGGATAAACGTTGGCCTTTAGATGTCCAACATAAAGGGGCTTCCTAACTCAACACCTTGTCACACTAAACTGTATAAAGTCGGTAAAGGTTGAAACTCTCCAGCCTGCTGTACTTAAGGCAACACCCCACACACTGATGTCACATAGCAGCTGTGTTCCCTCAGCTGTTGGAGGCAGGACAGCTGCTGTGATCTGTATCACTCAGTATGTTTACATGCACAGTCAAGTGGAGCTATGGTTATAGCTCAACTAGGCCATTTAACTACTGTCCTTGTCCCAGTATACAAGCATCAAGGGAGAATTGATTTATGAACCGAAGTGTGTCTGACTCTGCTACAGTAGGTGGCGATATGCCCCTTTTCAGATTTTTAGTATTGGACCTTTTTCCGGTTGACCCATTACGTCACAGCTACAGTTAACCAGTGGCAAACTGGTACCATGGTGGACAACTTTAAAGGTCTGTACATTTCGTCTGTCCAAAAATGCACGGCTCTGGATGTAGATTTCACCATGTTATTACCGGTTTCTTCTTCTGTTACCTATTTAATGATTTATTATGATTTTAGTCAGACCGACATATTTACATGTATTTTAAAAGTCTGGTTTTAGTCGACTAACACAATAAATCAGTTTTCTTTAATGCCATGTAATCGTACTGACCGATTTAAGTTAGCAGCAGATTTTGTGTTCGGTGTGATGTAGTGTTGACCAGCCCTTTATGTTATAGTGTTGGCCATTGGAGAGTGAATTAGTGAATAATAACTTTGCATCCATTCTTCTGCAGAATCCGTGTGACAGTTAATGGAGAGTTTCTGCATTACATCTACCCTTTCCAGTTTCTGGATTCACCTGAGTGGGACTCTCTCAGACCATCAGAGGAGGGCGTCTTCCAGGTGCATTTTATGTCATGTACATGTGCAAACTAACTTTTCAAACATTAATAACTCAGGAGTGTCAGTTCACTGAACCCTGTGTTAGCAAGTATGGAACTGAATTTTAGATTCAATCTTCGTTACCCTAACAAGAATTCATAGTCAATTTAATATGCAGGTAAAGGATAAGGCTCCACAGCACATTCTGTCTTAATCTTGTCAGCAAATCTGAAGGACTCAAACCAACTATGATTTGTTCCTACAGAGAATTATTGTGTGTATACTCAAAGCCTGATATTTCTTACTTCATACTGTTGACATTCATGGGCCTTTTTCACAACACTTTTGTCATGTCATGGCATAAAAGCACAGGTGTAACAGCATTTATTATGCCTGCTTTCTGTTTAGGTGAGACACTTTTAAGGTCCTGGTATTGTGACTGGTGGGTCACTGGAAGGGCTCACTTGAGCTGTTGTGGAAAAGCTCCATTGTTGTCCGGAAACTATTAAAACAAATCAATAAGTCACACTGTTGTACTGGCTGACATGTTCCTTCATTACCATGAATATACACACTGCAGTTTATTTTGGCTCAATCTCACATACACCATCCTGCTGCCACAAATACTCACTGGAGCATCAAGTGTGTATTAATCCACCACTTAAAATAGTCCCCAACAAATGCACAAGGTCCTCCTTTTTGAGTAATGCTTGTTGCAACCACATAGTAATTATAACACCTTTTTATCAATCAATCAATCAATCAATCAATTTTATTTATAAAGCCCAATATCACAAATCACAATTTGCCTCACAGGGCTTTACAGCATACGACATCCCTCTGTCCTTTGGACCCTCACAGCGGATAAGGAAAAACTCCCCAAAAAAAAACCTTTAACGGGGAAAAAAAACGGTAGAAACCTCAGGAAGAGCAACTGAGGAGGGATCCCTCTTCCAGGATGGACAGACGTGCAATAGATGACATACAGAACAGATCAACATAATAAATTAACAGTAATCTGTATGACACAATGAGACAGAGAGAGAGAGAGACAGAGAGAGAGTCAGAGACAGAGGGAGATGCAGTACAGACGGTAATGACAGTAGCTTACAACAATATTAATGAAAGTAATAATATTATAGTTATAGTTATAGTTCTGGTTACTGCGGTACAATATGTTGAAAGTATATATTAATATCTGATAGTATACATGTGTGACAATAATCATATGTGTATAATAACAGTAGAAGTATGACTAATGATAACAGCAGCAGCAGGAGGCATCTGGCAGGACCACGGCAGCAGCACAACCACACACGTCACACTATCCAGGCATTGCTGCAATATGAGTTAACCTGAGAGACAGTGGAGCACAAAGGCTCCGGAGAAGAAGACGAGTTAGTGACATCCAGAATGGCCGAGTTAGCAAGATACAGTAATAGGACACGGGAGAGAGAGAGAGAGAGAGAGAGAGGGAGAGAAGGTGCCCGGTGTATTATAGGGGGTCCTCCGGCAGACTAGGCCCAAGTCAGCCTAACTAAGCCCTAACTATAAGCTTTATCAAAAAGGAAAGTCTTAAGTCTAGTCTTAAATGTGGAGATGGTGTCTGCCTCCCGGACCGCAGTTTTTTATTTACTGGGGATCTTGGTTTGGGTTTCATGGGATTTGCTGACAATAACAAAACTGCCCTGTCCTTTATATGCAGTATTATATATTCTATATTCCTTCTTGGCATGAAGAGAGCTCCTGATGAATTATATTTAAAACCTAATTTCATGTACTCTGTGTATTACAAAATCTATACCGATCAGCAAAAATATTAAAACGTCTGGTGGTTTAAGTGAATAACATTGATCATCTTGTTACAATGTAATGTTCTCCTGGGAAACCTTGGGTCCTAGTGTACATGTACTTGATGTGCTACACCTACCCAAACACCATTTAGGACCAAGTACTCCCCACAGGCACCTGACACCCAGGTGCCAGACACAACAAGACACCCCACAGAGGTCCTGTGTTCATTCATCTACAGGTCTAAGCTAAGTCCAATCCAAGGAGGCCCCACCGTGAAACAGGAGCACCTCTGTGGTACTGGCACATACCATTAATGCTTGATCAGATTGGGATGTGGGGACAAGTTGATGCTTTGAGGTCTTTGTCACGTTCCTTGGGCCATTCCTGAGATCTTTTTTTATGGAATGGCATGGTGCATTGTCCTGCAGGGGGCGCTACTGCCATCAGGTAGTGCCATTGCCATGAGACGGGGTACTTGGTCTGCAATGGTATTTGGATGGGTGGTGCATGTCAAGTGGCATCAACGTGAATACCAGGACCAAAAGTTTCCTAGCACAACATTGCATTATAATGAGATAACCAGTGTTATTTGCTTCACCTGTCAGTGGTTTTAATGTTTTGGCTGATGGGTCTATATTGAATATTAAAGCCAAAGAATTGTATCCACCTTATTCCTAGCCCCCATGAGCCCTTGTGCGAATTATGTGTGTGACTTGCGGCGTTGAACTGATACCGATCATCCCTCTGCCATCTCTGTCAGCCATCTCAAAGCATTTTTTATTTTTATTTTTTTTCTTTTCAACTGAGCACGCTAGCAGTTAGCTTGCCATGCTCTGTTTAAATATTGTTAACTTTAACATGGCCCGAGCTGGCTTAAGGTAAACATCTGCTCCTCTTAAAGAGGATTTCTGATTCCTGATGACTTATTAAGAGATACTAACACGTTCGGCAACATAATTCACTATTAACTGTAGCTCCATGTAAAGTGAATGAATGTGATGTTTCCCAGCTAATCCTCCGCTTGTCTGCATTAACAACCCAGTTTACATGTTTTTTTAACTTTTGATTTATTAAGAACTGTATTCTGAGTGAACCATGATGCTGAATTTAGCAGCAAACTTCAGTAATAGTAATATAAAGTAGAAGTAAAAGAATAAACTTTTGGCATTCAAATATAAAGTAGAAGTAAAAGAATAAACTTTTGGCATTCATTTTTGATATTCATGATATGAACGAAGTATGGTCAATCATTAACATATGCTCAGCCCTAATGACTAAATACATATTTCCAGGTATGTTGCTGAATTTATTTTATAATGAGCAATTTTCTAATGTAGGTTGAGAATGAAGTCAGATGGGGAAAGTCAGGGATATCATGTACTGACATTGAGTGACGGTCCTGTCAGTCTACGTGTCATTCTCTTCTGCAAATTCTGATTTAATACTTTTTGGCTATGTCTGGTGAAACTCTTGTGGTTTTATTTCTCATATCTATGGTACCTTCGGCAACAGGAACAATCCCTTTTTGTTCTGGTTACATGTTCAACACACAGTTGCTGAAGACAAAAATTTAGCTTAGACTGGTTGTTAGTTGTTACAGACACGTACAGTGCAACAGGTCCCAGAGCTCCGCAAAGACATTTTAGAAAATGCTAAGTTAACATTAGTTAAATATTTGTCAAAAAATAAATCAGTATTTGCTAAACTGAAGGCAAATTACTTTAGAAAAGAACCAGCGTTGGCAGTTAGCCGTCGAGAGTAGCCACTGGGACTAACCACAGACAGTCTATGGGACGAACTAGCTTAATGCTACTTCCGCTATCTCACTGGAAGTTGCGTACATAATTATTTCTACAGTAGTGCCCTCAGGAATAAGATGGATATTGGTAGCAAACTAGGAGTGTGTCTCAAATCGCATACTTCTGTTAGTACACTTCAAAGTAGTGTACTATGTACACTGTACTTCTTGCGTGGTGCATTAATGTCAGCAGAGTAGGCTACTTTTGTCTCAAATTGTGCACTGCCATTTTGCACTTACCAGAAGTAATGTCGGCTTTGTTTTAACTGCCTCTTCTTCTTTGTCTTATATTTAAACAGCAAATTGCAAATGGACGGGAGCATTATCGGCAACACTTGGCCACTATCTCCGCCCACATAAACCAAACTTATGCCACAGCGTCAATTAAGATGTGTTGCCGTAGCTAATAGCAAGTTAGCTAGCTAGCGAGTGCTAACGTTGGCTAGCAAGCTAACATTAGCACTCACATTATTGTTTGTTGTACCAAATAATTATAGACCCAACAAACATTACTGACGGCCTCTAGTACTTAGTGCAAAAAACCATGTATAACTAACAGGCTCCTTGTTGTTCCCAGCCACCATGTCAAAAGTTGAGAAGCTTGCTACATCACAAAGATGGTGACCGTTGAGGGTGAGAAGTGTCCATTATTCCACACTCAACTTTTGGAGTGCTTTGAGTGCCGCAGTAGTGCACTCAGTGTTGCCAACTTAGCAACGTTGTCGTTATATTTGGTGAGTTTTCAGACCCCTCTAGCGACTGCTTTTCAAAAAATGCGACTAATGACTTTTTCTTGTGTTATTGGAGACTCTTGGAGACTCTGACGTGAAAGCACATATCGTTCTTAAGGCCTTTACATACTCTGCAAGAACGGAGAAATTTGCTCTCTCTCTCGCAAGGCTGCAAGAAAAGAATGACGTCATTTTTTTCTTGCAGCCCTGATTTGGGAGTTCTTGCAGCTTGTTCTCCACACATCATCTAGGCAGAACTTTTTTCTTGTGTGGTGTCTGAGAACTATTGTGTGATTGGTCAAAAATCTGAAGTGGGCGTGGTTAATGTGGAAAAGCGCTAATGACGTGTGGGGCGGGAGGGGCCTATGAGGACTTCCCAGGAGTTCCGCACTTGAGTTTCTCTTGAACTGTCCTGGCCTGAAAAAACTTTGTTCTTGTTCTTGCCACCTCGAGAAAAAGAGCAAATTTCTCTGTTCTTGCGGAGTATGTACAGGGCTTTACTCTTCTCAACGAGTAGCTGGTGCTGCCGTGCACCCCTCGCATGTCACAGATCACTCACAGGCGGCCCAGTCCTCCCGCAGCAGTCCCTCCTAGCTGCAGTCAGAGCAGGAGATGTCAACCCCTCCACGTCCAGACTGCAAATAAATCGCACATGCACAAAGCTGCCGCTGCCTGGTCCCACCCTGGCCTACTGTCTGGGCGGGATGTAAATGTAAAATTTTCTTTGTCTAAAAAAGTTCATTTGTAGTTCTAAACATATTCAGGGTGTTTTTTACTCAGTTTTTGTCTCTCCCACGACATTATTCCTCTCTCCTTCAGCGTCCATTACAATTACATGCATATGGCAAATTATGCAAATTAGGTGATGACATCATTTAGCGACTTCAAGCAACTTTTAGGACAGCCATTGGCTTCTTTTCTTACTGAGGAGTTGGCAACAGTGAGTGCACTGCATTTTCCCATACTATGCAGTGTGAACAAACTTAGGGCACTCCTGCATTCAAGTACAGAAGTATGTGATTTGAGGCACATTGTAGGTTATATGTACACCTGATTTTTGGAACCAATCTAGGTGATGACTTATGAGTGTTCGTAGTACTAGTCAGTTTGATAAATTATCAGACTTTGATTATTGAAAACTAAATTTAAATGGAGTATTTGTTCTTAATTTTACACTGGGTTTCACAGTTTAGTCCATCTGTTTCCAGATCACAGCAATTACAACTGCTAGCTTAGATCCATGTTGTAATAAACCGGAAGCCTTTAACTGACACACATGGTTGCCGGCTTGTTTCCTTTCAGCCTTGTGTCTTTACCGTTTCCTCTTTCTGTTTTCATTCTCCACAGGTGACCCTGCGTGCAGATAACCCCTGCAGATATGTAGCGTGGAGGAGGAAGAAACTTTATCTGCTTTTTGCTAAGCATCGCTACATAGCTAAAGTCTTTGCCCTGGTAGTACGCAATGACATTGCAGACAAGCTGTACTCCCTTAATGACAAGGCTTTCGACAGGGCTGGGCACCGCTATGATCTCCGTTTACCAAGTTACTGTCACATGCCGGGGACCGAATTAGAAAAGGCAGATGCCTTACTGCAAGTGCCAGTGCAGGGGGCAAGGACTGCCTGAACACACACACACACACACACACACACACACACACACACTGCTCCAAGCCATAAACACTTAACTGACTCCTTGCATGTAGGAATATGTGTCAGCTAGGTAGGGCTTGGTGTGGTTTTATCTGTACCATGAAGGGTAAGAGTTTCAAGTGATGCTATCTTAAATCTGCCTGCAAGATCATTACACGTCTTTATATAAATTACATAGGTGGAGCTGACTGACTTGTCAACAAACACAGTGTGCCAGGTGAAGAGAATACTCTCGGGAGACTAGACCAGGGTCATGTGACTGATAAAAAGCCTGAGACATCCACAGGCTTTCAGGTAGCCTTACTAACTAGGCCAGTGTAACTTATAATGTTAGGAAGGAGCTTTTTGTTGGGCAGTTTGAGATAGCAGGAAGAAGCCTTTCAACATGTAGGTCAGATTATTTTGTAAATAATGTGATGACAATGTACTCTGTGTACCCTTCAGGGCAAATGTAGGCTTTAAGTGAAGAGACATTTTTTGGATACTTGTGCTTTTTGTCTTTTGTTTGATATTTGTTTAAGGGCCTTTTTACACCTCCCTGTCTAAACCAAGGCCGAACAAGGTTTGCATATTTGGTACTTTGTATACATTTGATTCATACCTGACATACCTATATCCTGTCGTCATTATCTACGTAGCCCGCGTCTCTATGCTTGGTTTGTAGATGGCCTATTCCCTCCTCTAATATCCTCTCTCATCCTCTTGGAAAATATTTGGAAAGTGTTTGAGTTTTTAGTGAGTTTTTCCAGCGAATGAAGTCCTTCCCCCGTGTACTATTGCAGCTCCTTTTGTTATGTTGCATTGTTCATGGACAAATTGAAACCTATTTCTCTTATTCTCGGATCATCATCACCAGGGTAATAATAACATTTTAATGCATCCATGCCGGAAATAGCTGTGGCCACAGGAATCATGTTTTCGGGTATTTAAGGGTATTTCTTCAGATTTGGCAGAAATATCTACTTGGACTAATCAATGAACTGATCACTTTTTGATGGTCATAGGTCAAAGGTCAGAGCCACTGTGACCTCGTCTTGCTCATTCTCATGAATGTGATATCTCAAATCTGATTAGATTTTAGTAGTCAAAGGTCAGTGTGACCTTGCATCTGTCTCATTCTCATGAACACAATAATGATAACTTGACTGGTGCACGGAGGCAGTAATTCTAGTTTGGTTTTGATGTCATTACTCAAAAACTATTTAGGGACAGTTGTTATGTTGGTAACTTGCATCTTTGTTCTGCTTGTTGACAGTCGGAATGTTTTTGCAAGCAATGATAAAGTCTCAGAATGGACTGAAACATTAGACGTCAAATGTCACATCTGCTCTCACACACAGGGGTGACAGTAACAACATGTAATACCTTCATATGAATACCAAGTACAGCAATAAACTGCCAAAGATGTAGATATAGTTCAATTCATCCATTAAACAATTAATTCCAGATTATTCAAAATTAATAATATAATCAAAAAAATATAAAAGCATCAGTCTGTCTGTTGGCAGACAAAGAAGGATCACCACAGAGCACGTTTCATGAGTTTATGGTTCTATCTTGTTTCAGATTGGTGCAATTTGAAATGTTATAAACGTAAATATATGTTAAAAAAAAAAAAGTCTCTAACCAAATTTTGAATATGAGTTTTATGGAGCCCAGAGGTGCTATGGAGAGAAAACAATACATAAAAAGAGGCCATGTTTTGTTTGTTTTTAAGTGTAATGTTACAGAGAGTCGGCACAACAAACTATCCTGTCCACAGGGGTGCAGTTAGATTAATGTTTGAATTTAGTTTTGCAGCTTTTATCCTCTGTATCAAAGCCTCAATTTCTCCCAGTTTTTGGATAAGTTGAAAAGCTAATTTAGGCAGATATTTCACAGTTTTCATCAACTCACAATAATCAATAATAATAATAATAATAATAATAAGAAGAAGATGGTTAAATCATGGTTATGAATGATCTATGTCCTGGCTGGTGCACATTTCAAGGTCGATAATAGCAAATGGCCCAGCTTGACTAGGTATTTAATTGGACTACTGTCCTTGTCCCAGTATACAAGCACAGCAGAGGAGTTGATTTATTTCACTTAAGTATCAATCAATCAATCAATTTTACTTATAAAGCCCAATATCACAAATCACAATTTGCCTCACAGGGCTTTACAGCATACGACATCCCTCTGTCCTTAGGACCCTCGCAGCGGATAAGGAAAAACTCCCCCCAAAAAAACCCTTTAATGGATCCAATTGATTGTAAACGTGGGAGTAATTCGACTTCCAATTGCATTATCTGGGTGTGTTAGTTAGACTTTGAGAAATTCAATTTAGTATGATCTCAGTCAAACTAACATGTTGATATGTACTTTAAAAGTCTGGTTTTAGTCAGACTAACAAAATAAATTGATTTCTCTAATGTCATATAAACATACTGAGTGAAGGACTCTGAGGGTGAAGTACCTGAACCATGGCCCTGCTTGAATCATACATTCATACAATTATCATCAGTATACATGATGACATTCAAATACTTTCATATTGAATCATTTTTCAATCCATATTGTGACATTGACATTGCTTTTTAAAAACGTGATGACTGTTAACAAGTCAAACAGATACATATCTACATAAAAAACTGTATCCAAATAGAAGAGGTTTTTGAGTAATGACATTGTTACTACTGCCCTGGTCTCCCCTAATCAACTCTGCGTTTCCAGTCGCAGAGACCAAACAACTCAAATCCCGGAGAAATGCTGATTGTTTGGGGTCAGATCATGTTGGTCTTGTGGGGACAATACACAACAAGACAAAACTAAATGTAAACACTGTCAGAACACAGCCGAGTGTATTGCAGCCTCTACAGAAACGTTCAGTGCTGTGTGTGTGTGTGTGTGTGTGTGTGTGTGTGTGTGTGTGTGTGTGGAGAGCTAGGAGGGAGAGAGAGACGGTCTGTTTATATTGGAGACAGTGAGCTGGATGTCATGTTATCAGTAAACCATGAATGTAACTATGAATATTTAGTGTGAGCTACAATTTGTCAGAACTACCAGACCAGTGAACTCAGTCAAAAGCACATGCCCCGTGCACAGCACTGTCAGTCCTGATAACTTGGTGCAGGTGATGGAGGTGATAAATAGATGCACCGCACACAGGAGGGCTTCTTCTTTTAATTTAATCTTCGCCCATGGCTTCATCAGGTCATCATCTATAGTGGTGTTCAAATAAATTGTCTCAAGTGTCTTAAGTCATCGACCGTTAATCTAACACTGCAGATGTGGAAGTGTGGATGTGTCTTGTAATGTAATAATAAATTATACCTGACTTTATGTGACTGTGTAGATTTTTCTTATTTGTATACTCACCGGCAACTTTATTAGATACACCTGTTCAACTGCTCGTCAACGCAGATAGCTTATCAGCCAATCACGTGGCAGCAACTCAATGCATTTAAGCAAGTAGACATGGTCAAGACGACCTGCTGAAGGTCAAACCAAGCATCAGAAAGGGAAAGAAAGGTGATTTAAGTGACTTTAATTAAACATGGCATGGTTGTTGGTGCCAAACGGGCTGGTCTGAGTATTTCAGAAACTGCTGCTCTACTGGGATTTTCACACACAACCATCTCTAGGGTTTACAGAGGATGGTCTGAAAGAGAGAAAATATCCAGTGAGCGGCAGTTCTCATTCATTCATTCATTCATCTTCTAACCGCTTCATCCTCTTGAGGGTCGCGGGGGGGCTGGAGCCTATCCCGGCTGACATTGGGCGAGAGGCAGGGTACACCCTGGACAGGTCGCCAGACTATCGCAGGGCTGACACATAGAGACAGACAACCATTCACGCTCACATTCACACCTACGGACAATTTAGAGTTATCAATTAACCTAATCCCCAATCTGCATGTCTTTGGACTGTGGGAGGAAGCCAGAGTGCCCGGAGAAAACCCACGCTGACACGGGGAGAACATGCAAACTCTGCACAGAAGGGCTCCCACACCCGGGATCAAACCGGCAACCCTCTTGCTGTGAGGCGACAGTGCTAACCACCACACCACCGTGCCACCTGAGCGGCAGTTCTCCGGGTGAAAATACCTTGTTGATGCTAGAGGAGAATGGCCAGACTGGTTTGAGATAATAGCAAGGCAACAGTAACTCAAATAACCACTCGTTACAACCGAGGTATGCAGAAGACCATCTCTAAATTAACAACACGTCAAACCTTGAAGCAGATGGGCTACAGCAGCAGAAGACCACATCGGGTGCCACTCCTGTCAGCTAAGAACAGGAAACTGAGTCTACAGCTCCTTGGGCTCAAAGAAATTGGACAATAGAAGATTGGAAAAATGTTGCCTGTTCTAATGAGTCAATTTTGGCTGCAACATTCAGATGGGTCGGAATTTGGCATTAACAACATAAAAACATGGATCTATTGTGTCTTGTATCAACAGTTAAGGCTGCTGGTGGTGTAATGGTGTGGGGGATATTTTCCTGGCACACTTTGGGCCCCTTAGTACCAACTGAGTATTGTTTGAATGCCACAGCCTACCTTAGTATTGTTGCTGACTAGGTGTCCATCTCTTTATGACCACAGTGTACCCATCGAATGATGGCTACTTCGTGTTAAAAAAAATAATGCATTTAATTACACCTTTCTCAGTTCCCTGATTTCTGCCACACCGGTAACACTGATGCACACAGTCCAGCCCTGTAGGTGGCGGTAATGCACCTAAAGTTCGTTTGCCAGCCGCGAAGACGATGCACAGAATGCATTGAGTGACATCAACACAGAAGAAAGTTTGGTGAACAGTGACAGCATTGCTTGGCTTGTTGGGCGGAAAGTTTTTTTTTGTGGCAGCTTGGATAAGAGCATGGTTGTGTGCAAATTGTGCAACAAAGAGTTTTCTTATCACAGCAGCACTTCAAGCCTATGGTATCACCTCAATGCAAAACATGTTGCTGCGAGCATGGACATCAGAGCTAATGTTAGCTCCGACAGTCCTGGTACAGGCAAACGATGTAGCCAGCCCACAGTAGACCAGATGATGGGGTTTAGAGCCAAAATAAGTAAGTCTACATCTGACAAATGAACAAACTCTCTAGCGAAATGGATTGCAGTGCTGTAGACCACTTTTCGTGGGTACAGGATAAGGGGCTGGAAAAGGTGCTACAAATAGCGTCGTCTGACCCAGCTTGATAAAAATGTGATTGATCGCAATTAATTAATTACAAAGCCTCTTATTAATTAGATAAATTTTTTAATCATGTCCCACCACTATCATATATATATATATATGTATATATATAAAGAGTGGCTATGGATACCAGTTCCACAGTGCAGCAACCATCACAGCCGACACCTCCTCTACATGGATGACATCAAGCTGTATTCCAGGAATGATCAAGACATCGACTCACTGATCCACCTCACCAGGATCTACGGCAATGACATTGGAATGTCATTCGGACTAGATGAGTGTGGTCGGATGGTGTCAAAGAGAGGGAAGACGATCAGAACCGAGAGGGATGAACCACCAGAAGGCAGCATTGCAGATGTTACAGTTCTGAAAAGTCAGCTGAAAGGAAAGAACAAGGTCCGAGCCATCAACATGTACACCCTGCCAGTCATCAGATACCCCGCTGGTATAATAACCTGGCCAAAGGAGGAGATAGAGGCTACTGAAATCAAGACAAAGAAGCTTCTGCATGACATGTACCACTGATAGATTGAAGAAGTGGCCAACATCAAGAAATCCTACCAGTGGCTGGAAAGGCTGGACTTAAAGACAGCACAGAAGCACTAATCATGGCAGCACAAGAAGAATGTTGAATATGAAGAATGTTAACGTGGCGTTTTCGAAGGGAAGCTGCCAATATTCATATTCACTGGATGAAATAATATAATGGCTAATATAATGGTAGGGGAAACACTGCTTGTGGGTCGCCCAGGGTGCCATATAGGCTAGAACTGCCACTGGCCATGAGGCATGGAAATACTATCAATCAATCAATCAATTTTATTTATAAAGCCCAATATCACAAATCACAATTTGCCTCACAGGGCTNCAGGTAATAACAGTAGCTTACAACAACATTATTGAAAGTAATAATATTACAGTTCTGGCTACTGTGGTACAATATACATACTACTCCTTGTTGCTTAAAAGTTTTGGCAATCAGGGCTCTTATCTTGACTCAGCCTGGGAGAATGATCTTAAGGTGACATTCACAGAGCAGGAACGAAACGACATTTTAAAGAACTGTAAAAAAAAAACAAAAAAAACAACCATAATGGGAACTTACTGACAAGTGCAGTTTAAAATACTGAACAGGGTATATTGGTCCCACTCAAGGTTATTTTGTGTGAAATTAAGAGACAGCCAGAATTGCTGGAGGTGTGGGGTGAGTGTTGGCACAATCCACCACATGTTGTGGTCCTGCCTTGTTGCACCAAAATTCTGGCCTGCTATACATGAGAATATCAAAATGATCCTTAAATTAGACATGCCATTCTGCCCAAGCTTGTTTGTCTTTGGTGATCCTGTCCCTCTAAAATCCTTGCCTGCACCTTAGGCAGACTGGGTTCAGACATCCCTCATGTTGGGGAGAAAACTTATTGTAACAAAATGAAAGGCAATCACCTTACTGCTAGCCAGGGCGAGGTTTTTCTTGACTTGGTGTCATGGCTACCTCTCCTTTAGGCTCATTAATCAGGTAGAGAAATACTATGCTAACTCAGCAAATGACATCTCCTTCATTAAGGGTCCCCAATACAACTGTGTTGGGATTCACTGGTCCACTGATGTTTTGTCATTTGTATAGATCTATATTGGACATGTGAAGGCTTTCCCTCTGGGTCTTGCCATCTGAAATGGTGGCTTCTTTGTTCATCAAACAAAGGACAGCCATTTGGCACTCATCTCCACAGGATGCCTCATGGTCACTCACACCTAAGTGAGAGACCAGTCTTCTTGATTGGGCACAGTGACATGTGACTCTGTGATATCACCAAACCAACTTCAAGAGAAGTTTCTGTTTCCATCCCTCTCTTGCCCCTCAACCATTGAAGGGGTCTCCTGCTCCTGGACCCCAAACCTCTGAAGACGTAGGACATCACACAAGAGAGCCTCCTATGCACTTCCCCTGTTTTCTCACTTCTGCATGCTCACAGCAGGAGCTGCAGTTTCGCTCCTCAATGTGGCCTGCTCCCAGCAGAAACAGAACCTGAAGACCAGACAAGTTAGTGTGCCAAACACGAGGTTTGCAACTAACTTTCCAGCAACAAGGCGAACCAAGTTGAATTAACATCACAACCTCTAACTCTGGACATTTGGAACAAGTACACAGCAAAGACTACATCCGAAAACCACAGTCCTTTCCAGCATTTAACTGTCGGCTAACAAAAGCAGCACAAAGAAACTCTTCCATCCTTTCAAGGATTGGTAATGTTACAACAGTGCATAGCATTATTACAGGTGCACAGGCTAAGGAAGACTGTTTAATTTTGTCAATTGTGATTTAATGCTGTTCATTGAGCTATTGTTGAGATTGTTTGCAGTTAGGTTATTGGTTAGGTGGCTTCACCAAAGCTAAGCGATGTTAGTTTGCTGATGCCTCACACAGTCTTGCATGCAACTAAACATCCTCTGTTCTAACCCAGACCCATTTGCAACACATATCGCATACACATATGCTCACTCACAAATTGACTTTCAACATAGCTACACCCAAAGAATAGACTCAAAGTTCCTGTCCCCACGTGGTGATTTTATGTAAATTAAGTCACATTATTTCACATAATTATTTATTATTATCAATAATTATGAATTATATCTGGAGGCCTGTTACCAGGTCAGGTCCCAACTACTATATCATAACATGCTGGCTCAAATCCTAAAAAATCATTTAGAAATGTGCCACATGACACAATTGTTATTTAGTCACAAATGTTAATTTCAGTGATGAAAACTATGATGAAAATGTTTTGCCAACAGTGAAAAAACGGCGATGACAAGGTAAAAATAGATCTTAATAATAAAAATGAAGACAAAGTCTATGTTTCATTTTTGTTGACAAGACTTGATGAAAATGTTAGTGGTGGACTACCGGACAAGGAAAGCAGAGAATGGCTGTGCTTGTAATTATCTTCAAATGCCTCGAGTGACAGGCTGGTAAACTCTAGTAAATAGTCTGTGCAAAGATGTTTCGTATGCCAGCAAAAATACTCACATCAGAGCAGTGTCAGCCATTGGTGTGAGCTGTGAGCTGTAATTCAGCAGTAAATAATCAGCCGTGTGTGTCTGACTGTGGATGGTGGAGCTGTGGAATGGATTTGTGGTATTTGTTAGTTGCAGTGGTGGCTGTTAGCAGTTAGCTCCTCTTGTTAGCTGTTTAACAGCAGCAGTGCAAGCAGCCAGTGGCCTCAGGACTTCACATCAGTTGGTCCCTGCAGGACTCCACTCAGTTTGGAGTCTGAACTCAGCAGCACAACTGCACACCTAATGGCTGACGGCGACCCAGATTAAAAAGTCCAAGAACACAGAATTGAAACCACAAAATATCTCCATACTGCTCGTCCATAGTGATCCAAGTGTCCTGAAGCCCCGACATAAAAAGTTGTTTGGAAAAACATCATTTGAACTCTGTTTTTAGCCTCATTGTAGCCTGTAGCTCTAACTGCCTCTCTGTGGACCGTGCTCACGTGTGCAAGCTTGCGCACAAGACCAGCGAAAGCACGTGAACACACATGAAGGTGGTGCCCATGTCTCACGGTCTCGCGCAAGCGCACACACGTCAGCACAGTGTACACAGAGGCAGTTAGAGCTACAGGCTACAATGAGGCTAAAAACATAGTTTAAATGACGTTTTTTCAAACAAATTTTTATGTCGGGGCTTCAGGACACTTGGATCACTACAGACGAGCAGTATGGAGATATTTTGTGGTTTCAATTCTGTGTTCTTGGATGTTTTAATCTGAGTCGATGTCAGCCATTAGATGTGCAGTTGTGCTGCTACCCACTTCTCCCTCGGATCTCCGTAAGTGTTGTGAGGACTCTAAAACTTCACCAGAGCCTTGACAAAGATGGGTTTGCATTTCATAGCAAATGCCACCATTTTTAATTTAATGTGAATTTTTCTGTGAGTTGTGGTTCCAGGGTGGTAATAATAATTATAATTATGATGATAATAATAATAATTACTATTATTATTTTATTTGTATAGCACAGTTCATACAGCAAGTGCAACTCAAAGTGCTTTACATGAAAAACAAAATAAAATAAAAAAGAGAAAATACACATTAAAGACAGGATACAATAGAGTAAATAAGATTCAATCACACACTCATGCATACTTTAAAATACGAATTAGGTTTGATACCAAGCTGTATCATTCACAGCCCAGTGTCTTTTTTCTCAGTTTTCATAGCCCTAAGATGTAGAATATTTGATGGTGTTTTTTCTGTTCAAAAGAAAACGATAAAAAAAAATATTGATTATAAAAAGAAGCCTGCACAGATCGTAATATTGACGCAATTAACAGGGTTAATATGAGCTCTGTCTCCCTCTGCCGCAGCTGTGAGTCACTGCAGGTGCGCTGCTCTCCCCCTGTTGCCCATTTTAGTCTGTCCCTGTCAGCTGTGAGGAATGTGACACACACTGTGCAGCCCCCATCTGAGGGTCCAGCCTGCAGCCTCAAGCTCTGTCTCAAGTTTTGAACAGAAATCATTCCTCCTTCCTCACCGTAGCCCACCACCGGCTGCTGCTGCTGCTGCCGCTGCCGCTGAATCGGTGAGTAACAAGGGTTTTTCCTCTCCGTACTGTACCGAGCAGTTAGAAAGTTGTGGCTGGGAGAAATTCCTGCGCTGCCTGCATGTTTCCCCACAGCTATTTTTATATGAGAGCGCTCCCACAGCTACAGCACATCAGGCTGACACAAAAAAAACCACAGCAGCTGAATGCTGTTACAGGGACTGGACTGTCTATTGTGACATGTACAGTGGAAAAGTAAAAATGTTTCATTTTTTAACAAAATGTGAGGATGATTCTAAGAGCACCGTAGGGTACTTACGTTAATCATTTAGTAGAACAGATAAAGCCAAAAATGTATAGGAGATTTCCTGTGCGAATAATGAAATGATCACAGGATGTAATGTGACATCAGGACTTTTTTTTTTAAATTAATTAATGTAACCCATCATAACTGTATCTGCGATGTCAGGCAGACACAAACTTAAAGATATAAACATATACATATACATANAATACAGTGAAGTTCTTGTCCATAAAGATGGTAAAAATTTAGACGCTCTCAACAAACACTGGCACTCTAGGACATTTGCAATTTCAATTTTTTTCACAGAAAAAGACATTTGTAGTTATTTGGCTTCAAGTTCATTTTTGTAGGTTTTTTCAAAATACAGCAGTTGTGTTTGCAGGGAGGCTCTTTACGTACCTGTTTTCATTCCCAGGTCATCACATACTGACGCTTTGTCAGTCCCCCCGGCATTTCATGGCAACACATAGGGCACTGTCTAGAGTCTCAGCCAGTGCATTTACATGATGATAGAGAAAATCGATTTATTGTGACTAAAACCGGACTTTTAAAATACATGTTAACATGTTAATCCAACTGAAATAATATAAATTGGATTTCTCAAAGTCAGACTACCACACCCAGAAATGTGATTGCCCTGACCCTGCACGATCTACATTTCCCCAAGATTTGAGTCATTTGGTCTCTGCCACTTGAAATGCAGCTGATAGGGGAGACCAGGGCCAGTTGTAACAGTCAGTAGGTTTACATGCAGCTTGAGAAAATCGAATAATTGACTTACTCTGACAGAAACCGGACTTTTAAATGCATGTAAACAGCTTAGTCTGACTGAAATTGGACTATCCAATGCTCGACAAACACACCTAGATAATTCGATTGAAAATCGAACTATTGCTGCATGTATCCACTTAGTCCGACTGGAGTCGGAACTCGGCGTTCTGCACATGCACCATTTTTTCTTTTGCGGGCTTTCACCTGAAAGAAGATGACGTAGCAGTGCAGTAACTCCCAGAAAAACAAACAAACACCATGGCGACCGAGAAGCAGAAGACGCACTTCTGGACGGACGAGGAAGCTACATTCATGCTCTGCCATCTTCATTCCTTGTTAGCTTCCTCTTCGGGTCATCCGGAACTAGTTCAATACGCACTATATTAAAAAGGACACAGCGGTGCCTATCAAGGTGGAGTCAGATGTATTTGGTCAGAAATTTGATTTTCTCTTCTGCTTGTATATTTAGACAAGACGAGAAGTCCGACTTGACTGATTATCCGAGCTATGAGCTAAGCTCGACTACTGTGTGTATGTAAACATACTGAGTGTTTAGTTTTGATGTCATTACTTGAAAATCTCTTCTATTTGGACACATTTTTTTTAATGTAGATGAGTTATACCAGTTTTACTTGTTCAGTCATCACATTTTTAAAAGCAATGTCAGAGTCACAATATGGATTGAAATAGTCATGGAAATAAAGATTCAATATGAAAGTATTTGGATATTGTCATGTATAATGATGATAATTGTATGAATGTTTGATTCATGCAGGGTCATGGTTCAGGTACTTCACCCTCAGAGTCCTTCACTCTGTACATTTACATGACATTAGAAAAAACTGATATATTGTGTTAGTCCAACTAAAACCGGACTTTTAAAATACATGTCAACATGTTAGTCTGACTGAAATCATACTGCATTTTCTCAAAGTCAGACTAACACACCCAGATACTGCAGGTGGGAGCTGAATTACTCCCACATGTATACAGTCAATCGGACCCAAACAGGCCTTGGCGCTCTGCGCATGCTCCACAGTTTCCGCACATAAGTCGAATCGTATTAAATGCATAACAGAAAAAGCTGGTAACAACATGGTGAAATCTACATCTAGAGCAGTGCATTTTTGGATGGACAAAATGTTCAGTGCTGTAAAGTTGTCCACCGTGGTACCATTACTAACAAGCTGAAAGGGGGCATATCTCCACCTATTGTAGCAGAGTCAGACATACTTTGGTCATTAAATTGATTCCCCTCTAGTGCTTGTATACTGGGACAAGGACAGTAGTCCAATTAAATGGGCTAGTCGAGCTATAACCATAGCTCCACTTAACTGTGCATGTAAACATACTGAGTGTGATGCAAAGCTGAAACACACTGTGATACGTGGTTAATGCTGTGTAACAGTTACAGTTAGGGTTAGGCAAAAACTACTTGGTTAGGTTTAGAAAAAATATATAATGTTGTTTGTTAAGGTAATGCAATGTGACATAAATATGCCACTTGAGTGACATCAGTGAGCGACGACCATACATAAGTTATGTTATGTTTGCATAATGTTGATTTTTGGTTTCAAATGGGACACAATCTGTGGTCCCCTGGGTAAAAGTCTTGTGTTGTGTGACCCATCCACTTCCCCTCCCTCCCATCCTACACAGACTTTCTCACTCTTTACTTCCTCAGTTGCTGCCAGTATTGCTGTGGATAGGTTAACATGGAGTAAGGTCAAAGCCTGCTGCCTGCTGCACTTCATAAAGATGCTTAAGGGTGCCTTTGGCACTGATCTCATACTGAAGGGTGTGACAAAGCCTTGGTATTTGCAGGCTGTTCTCACAAATGATTTTGGATGTTTTCCTATGAAAACCAATGCACCCAAATTCGTACACATCATTGTACACGTGACCAGTGGGCTGACGGCAGTAAACAAGGAAGCAGTCCCGAGCACTTGTCAGGAGGCAGGTTGGGGTGGTGCATGGGTCACAAAAAAATTACTTTTGCCCGGGACTCTCCCCTGGAGTCACGTGTTCAGATCCGAGAGAACTTTGAGTCATTTTAAGGTACATCCTCACCATGTGTCTTTTCCTAAACTTTACCTCCATAACTTATATTGCCTAAACGTAACCTCTGTAACTTTATGTTAATTACGTAACTGTATGTTAAAGACTTAATGTCATTTGTGCGGCGCAAACTAGTAGGATATGATACGAACTGTTGTGCATGCAGTTTTTTAATAGGATCTCATGAGAACCATTCTTCAAGATTATGTTGGTATTTGAAGACCTGTGAATGAGAATGGGCTGAACTTCTTATATGTGAGAATTTTTTTTTTTTTTTAAAAAAGTAAAAGCTACAAGGGGCACTTATTTAAAAAAAAAAAAAAGAAAGTACAAAGCTACAGGGGCTAACAGGTAAGCCAGTTTTATGTCCATAAAGCTCAACCCTACAGTTGTCCAGACAAATACAATGTGTATGTCATATCGTTCAGACTGTACATGGTAGTAAAAACCATTCACACAGGTCTCAGAGTTGTTCTATGAGCTGGAGATACTGTCCCTGGCCCAAAGGTGGCCCCTATAGACCATTTTAGGGCCGATGTCACAATGACATCAGTTTGTTGGCTGGAGGCAAACAGGACTCGCCACCACAGAGCTGTTGGCTACATATCTAAAGTGTCATCTTATTTTGTTTTTGCGAACAAGGAGTCATGGCTCAAAACTTAAATTTTATCACATAACAGCCGCCACTGCCCGTCAACAAAAAATAAGACAACTATGGTTAAATTCAATAAGACGAAAGGACTGGATAGAGGCGAAGGCGATCATCAAAAATGCTTGCGTGTGCAGCGCACACCTTAATATCAGGTTAGGGAAAAAATGTTTACTGTTGTAGGGATGAATAACGTTATGTGTACTAAGGGTTATCATGTCCACCTAATCACAAATTTGGGAGGTATTAAGAGGAATATTTGATTTCTCCGTAAAGCTAACTTTTTAGCACATTAGCAGATATTAGCTTGGATAGCAGTTGTCTTTGTGACAGCGGAACTAATTGAAAAGTCTTCTTTTCCCTTTAATAAGGTGATAATATCTCTGATGTTGTGTTTGCAGCTGATTTTTCAGTTCCAAAGTGGCAGAGAAAATAAGTAATGCTGCTTTAATTTACATAAAATATGAAAACACACCAAGTAGAAATAACTTTGGGCTCACAGAAAGATCATAATTTAAAAGCATACGCCAGTTTCTTTCAAACATATCTGCCAACAGGACAATGATGAAACAAACTAAAAGACATTTTTAACAGTGAGCAGAAATCCACCATGACCAGCATGTTTCCTGTACGCCCTTAGCAATTCATCATCCTCCACTCACATTATCTCCAGCCTTGCCCTAGTTTTCAAGGTGACCCTGCTGCAGGATGTCTTCTACCCCAGAGCTGCCCCCTGTCCTCTTCACTGCGCTGCCCTCCTTCCCCACGGCCACTCCAGGAGTCCCGACTGTGGAGCTTAATGCCACCTCCTGCCAGGAATGGGAGCAGGCCCACCACATCCTCTTCCATCTGGGGAGCCTGTCCCTGCTGCTGGGTCTGGTCATCCCCACCACCCTGGGCCTGCACATGATCCTGCTGCGCCTCTTCCTGATGACAGGTTCGTCCACAGCACCCCCTGCGGACAGCATTCCTGTGCTGATAACACTGAAGCTGGGGATGTTTGCTAATTAATACAAAATTTATCACAGCCTCAACTGATCTTCACTCTGATCAGAAGTGCATTTAAGTATTGGTCAATAATTTCCACAGGCTGGTTGAGGATTTGGTTTAGTCGGTTAATATTCAGAAGAACTGGGAAACTGTTGTGCACACAGAGGGCTCTCTTCATCAGAGCTGAGGCCCTAAAAGGCTCAGATGGCAGATAAAGGAAGGAGAGAATGGAAAAAGCACTTTCAACATGTTTATCTTTTGCTTGGAAGGAGAGTGGAGACAGGAAGCAGCCTGATTTATGGGATATTTTGACAGTTCATTTTTTTATATTGCGCTTTGGAGCAAGATAGTCTCTGAAGGTTTTAAAGAGAAACAGAAATAGAGGAAAGAGGAAGAATAAACCAAAAGAGCTGTAGTAGTTCATCTTGTAAGGTAATTTTACAATCATCTTGGTTTTTTTTATCAAAGACTAGATGGGGCATAATTATGTTACTAAAATAGACATAATTAAATAAATGAATCAGCTCATATGATAAATAAATGAATAGGTAAATAAATGTATGAGCTGCACGTGAATTAAATATTTTCAATTTTTATGCCTTTGTGATGGCTACAGCCGTGGCCAGAGATATTATGTTTACAGGTTGTTCGTCCATCTGTCCTTCCAACTCTTGTGAATGAAATATCTCAAGAATGCCTTGAGGGAATTTCCTCAAATTTGGCTCGTCAACTTGGACTCAAAAATTAACTGATTAGAATTTGGTGGTTGAAGGTCAAAGGTCGTCATATCTCAGGAACAGAAGGGGAAATATTTGATGAGATACTGAATTGGTGACACTAATCTTGGCTGTTCAACTTAGAGCTGTGCTGATTGTATAGATCTTCTGTGCTGTCAAGAGGAAGATGTGTGTGAAGCATCCATGTTTTCACAGACATGGATGTTAACTGTAAGAGAAACTTGACTGGTTTGCAGAGGCCAACAACTGCGAGGCAGTTGTAGTTACAACTTTGAGGTCAACAAAATGGCAGGATGTTATTTCAAATTACACACAAAAACTGCCAGTCTGCAATGTCTAGACTCCCACAAGTGCACATAAGCAGTCTACTTAGTAATCGAAGAAATGACAGAAGAAAAAGACAGACTGATTTATGGTTATTCATTTAAATTTTTTTTCATCCTGCGACATTTTGAGTCTGATGTCTCTGCGCGTTAAGCACCGTCTCCCAGATCCGAGCTAGTGCATAATTCAACCTCCAGTGGTTGCCACTTAGCCCTTTTGGCCTGAGACCCCCATGGGCTGCGTCGACGATTGCTCCAACAAAAGCAATGGGGGAAAGCACAAAACGTGCATGGCCAAAATTGCACACCAAAAAAAAATATATATATTCACTTGGTCTCTCAGAGCTTCCCTAGGAATAACATTCATAACTAATAGATGTCTTTATGTGTTGTCATACAAGGTGTACATAAACTGCAACTCCAGGTAAACTAGTTTTAAGAATGGAAAAATCCAGACTAAATCATCCACAATTCCGCATACAAGGAACAGAGCCGTAGACTGCTCTAGAAATTAGTCTTGTTACATGTTTGTTGTAGTGTTTTTATGCATACCAGCTTGTTTGTGTAATGTGCTACTTTTTCAGTTAATTATTTTTTAATTTTAATTTTAGTCCTTGTCTGTTCTTTTCAGTGTTTCATGCTGGATTGAATCCTTATTAATTAATTTGTTTGTTGTTTAGGGATGTTTTGAGTTCATTAGTACAAGCCAGCAGTAATAAACCACAGTACAATAAATTAACTTTTTGAAATGACACCAACACTAGCTATACTAATGTTGTCTTAATAAATTAAACCAGACTGAAGTATTTACTTTTGAATTAAGACTTTGAAGTGTTAACATTATGTGTCTGGACTTATCTTCACCTAAATCCACATTGTTGTGTGTCTTGACCCTGACAGGATGTGGTCTCTTCATCGTGTGGGCGACTCTGTACAGGTGTAACCTGGATGTGATGGTTTGGAACGTGGTGTTCCTGGTGGTCAACTTCATGCACTTGGCCTTCCTCCTGTACAAGCGCAGACCGGTCAGTTTTGCATCAGCATGCCCTCATTCACATCCCAACAGTCACTTTATATTCAGGCTTTTTGAGTGTTTTACTAAATTGGAATACGGGCCCCAGGTGTTGAGGGAACAGTTTGTTCATTTGTATTGAGTCTCAGTGTATGTCAGCTCTGTCCTGGGCAGGAGGCAGCGTATCCTCCTGGGTCTGCTCCTACTTTATGCTAATGGGATGCTGATAGAATTCATGTGTAGGTGAGGGGCCTCCAGCAGGCTGATAGAATCAGACCAGGACTTTTCATAATGACACAGGAGACCTGTCCTCCTCAGTCACTGCAGATCACCGGCTCAGTTCAGCAGCACTACTGAAGGAAAGCCTGTAATTAGGTCAGAGCCAATCAGTCAATGCCACGCCTACTGGTTAATCACTCCAGCTGATCTGCGTGTGCAGACAATGACTACATTTACATGCACAAAATATTCATCTTTTTTGTCCTCATTCCAAAAAAGACAATATTTCTATCAAGCTGTTTACATGGCTCATGAAAACAAATATTCCACTAATATTCCTGTGGTCCGTTACGTCATGCCATTAGGCCCAAAAAGAAAAACTTTCCCATAGACTTACATTGGGAAAAAGCTGTCTATAAATCAGTGGATAAACTTTTTTTAGGGTCACAAGCCCTGCGAAATGACTTGTTCCACCATCAAGATTTAATCCATTCAGTCTGATAACATTTGGAACGTTTAAAAGAGCCACAAATTTAAATTACATTACCCCCACTGGAGCTAGCGGAGCGATAAACTGGAAGTCACCTGCTGAGACCCACAGTGATGCGGAAGCAGCGTTGATCATTCGGGTAATTTCATACCACGGAAATAGAGTGGTTTTGGACTTCATGCACAACTTTCATAGGAATGAACGAAGCTCCACCTCCACCATGTTGTAAAATGGCAACACATTCTCATTCCAAGTCTCCACATACCGCTGCTGTAAATGTCATCTCACGTCTGCATGTCACGAGCTACATACATATTACGTGCTCCTCCTTTGTTTGCAGTTGACGTTCCGGAATGCTGCTGCCTAATCAGGGATGTCAACAAAAGCACATGGTTAGATTTAGAAAGACACATCATGGTTTGGCTCTACATTTAAATGGTAAGCAAATCCAGCAGGGTATCATACCACCACGACAGGTGCCGTTTGGCCAACCGGTGGCGTATCATAACACCATGAAAGGTCACGTACAGCAACATTACAAACTGACACCAAAGGTGGTTTTTGGTGCCAAAACCACTGACATAGTAGCTGTATTTGACAACTTCACAATGTGAACGGGCTTGGAATGGTTTTGGTTAGATTAGGCAATAAAACTACCTGGTTGTGTTTAAAAAAAAAAGAATATGTTTTGGGTTTAAATAAGTACATCTTTTACATAACAATAACATAATGCAATGTAAATACATCACGTGACGACCGTATGTAAATCGCATAACTTTATGTCAAAGCAACGCTGATGTTTGGTTTCACACAGGAATATATGAACTGTGGTCTCCTGGATGAAAGTCTGGATTCGTTGACCCATCCACTAGGATCAGGTCAGTTGCTCTCTGCATCAAGTATTGCTGCAGATGGGTATTCACTGAAGTTAGTTAAAAGCCCAGTGCTGCTTTTGAACATACTAAAGAGTGCATCTGGCGTCAATATCACATGCAGAAGGGACATGACAAAGCAGCAGTATTTGACACCCTTGGAATGAGGAAGGGCTGATTTCTTGTGGGCCTGCATCTCTACCCCAGCCTTCCAAACAGTTGGCAAGGTGGTTCATGTAGGGTACAGTGCAGCCATAAAAACACACAAAGCAAACCTTAAACAGAAGGCCGAGTACCACAAACTGTGGAAACACCCCATACTGAGATGCATGTCCAGAGAATGCTTTACCCACATGTCTTGATGGGAAAATGTGACATTCTATAAAAAGCCTAAGTCATCTGAACAGCATATGCTGTTCAGATGACCGGTATCATATTCAGAATATTGTTTTATTCAGAATATCAGTGTAATATTAGTGTGCATGTAAACATAGTCATTGTATGCATGAATGACATACCTCTGAGTAATCATTAGCCTTGATACTTACCATTTGAAAAATGCACTTGTTATTGGTTTGTTAAGACCCGTTCAGACCAATGATTGGTGGCGAGACAAAACCGTGCTGCGGCAGATGCTCCATCCCCGCCGAGCCCTCTGTTTCCATTCTCACGGTGTGCCTGTGTCGGACAGTGGGTCGCTGCTGCTGCTCGCTCTATATGCTTATGCCCCCCCATCACACACACACATTCTCATTGACTGATTAATTGGCACTGGTTATTCATATTATTGTGGTGTATTTCTTATGAATACAGTTAATCTGATGCTTTGTTGATGGTTTTCACTGTTTCATCACTACTACAAATACAACTAGTATCTCACTACCACTATCCTCATTCATATTTTAAGAAGATACAAATTATATTCAGCCACAAAATCAGCCTGAATAGCTGGAAATGATACACTGATGATGATTCACTGTCTTTTCTATAGTCAGGTTCATTATGTTTAGATTTCAACTTTTGTGGGATTTTTTTGGGGATTTGCAAAACTATACATTTTTGGAAAGGTTATTGTATAAGGATTCAGAAAATCAATGTTTGCATTTGCCCAGATGTCTATATGGCGGCCATATTGGAATGTACAAAATGGCCGCCGTAAAATGTATGTTTTGTAATATCTAGACTTCTAAATAAGTTGGAACATTGATTTTAACTGCTAAACCTACATTTTCAGGGTCAAGGAATCCAGTGGTGGTAGTTACAATGCTACAACACTTTACCACATTAACCCTTAGATGCATGAGTGGGTCAAAATGACTTGGTGTGGTTGTTTTCTTGCGATATCTTTGTAATGAAAAGTTATCATTTCATACTCCGTCTGTTCCTCAAAAAACATCTTTTTTATATTATACCATTGAAATACATAATCCACCAAATGGGTAAAAAAAAACTACACACCACAGGCATCCGGTCAGATACTAACTGAGTTTTTTATTGAGGAGTTAACAGATTTTTTTAACTGAA
>NC_065511.1:4498588-4507320 GCF_006386435.1 Epinephelus moara
CCATATAGACATCTGCGCAAATGCAAACATTGATTTCCTGAATCCTTATACAATAACCTTTCCAAAAATGTATAGTTTTGCAAATCCCCAAAAAAATCCCACAAAATTATATAGTGAACCTGACTACTAGTTGCATTGGTGTGAACCAGCAGGTTTTTAGAACATTGCAGAATGATATATTGCAAGTAGTTGTTTTAACTCATCTTATTGCGAATCTTTTGACTGAACTTAACCTTAATGGTTCTGTGTCAATTTGCTATGTAAAGATATAATGGAGTAGAGACCCCTGAGCAGAGAATGAAGTCACACTGACTCTGTATGTGTTGTGATCTGAGCTTCTCTGTGGTTTGCTATGGTAGCCAGTTTGGCCATGCGTTCATGTTAGCGCATGTGTGTATCAACTGCTAGCTCATCATGGCTGCTTTGCACTGCATGCACACGGCAGTAACATCTGATATCAGGTGTGTGTCACTGCAGAAGTGTACCGCCAGCCCTTTGAATCGGCCCGTGGTTGACAGCATTGGCTCTGTCAGCACTGTTGCCATTGTTTAGCTCCCTTTATGAGTAAGTAACATTAGCTGCTAGCCCCTGGTTCAGCCTCCTCCATGCTGGGAAGGGTGTGCAGACAACTCATACACTGTGAATTTCACATAGAGCCCCTTCAATGGTTGTTGTGTAATTATCTTGTTGCTAATGTTTTCTCTTGAGCTTATGCTAATGTTCTCTAATCAGACTGTTTCAATCAATGGTACTGGAATGAATCTACAGTGTGCAAGACTTAGGTTTGAAACTGTATTTCATTTGTATAATAAGTCAACCTCCTAATCATTCTCAAATATGTTTCAATGTAGTTGTTAAGCTGCACGTGAGTTTATTACAATACTTTAGTGACTCCTGATGTGTATTGTTTATTTTCTATTATTTTCAGACCACACACACACACACACACACACACACACACACACACACACACACACACACACACTTAATGTCAGATTTTCAGTAGAACGATGAGTTAAGGCTGTGGCTCTCCTCTGTCAGATTAAGATTGACAGGGAGCTGCGCTCAGTCTACAAGCGGATGTTTGAGCCCCTCCATGTGCAGGAGTCTCTGTTCCAGAGGCTCACAGGACAGTTCTGCACCATCCAGACCCTGAAGAAAGGCCAGGCCTATGCTGCTGAGGACAAGACCTCTGTGGACGAACGCCTCAGCATTCTGCTCAAAGGAAAGTATGTACTGTGTGTCTGACTTTGGATGCAGCCATTGGTCTGTGTTGTCCACCTTCACTTTGTGCTGAATATGTCTCAGTGATTGATTCATTATATAGAAATTGTAAATACTGAGCTGTCTACTTGTCAGAGATGAAGCGAATGAAGTCTAAGTGCAAGATTTCACTGGAATGGAAATGTGCATGGAATATCTTTTTATTACTGTTCTTGATATTATGGTTTGGTTGGTTAATTGATTAATTCTGTAGTTGACTGTAATTAAAACTCGCCTCACATGATCTTTTGAAACTTAACAAAGTTCACGATTGAGTTTTAAAACAGTAACAGTGAGAAGGAGCTGTAGCTGGAGTGTATCTGTAGAATAGATGTTTTATAATTTGCTAGCATAGCATATAATACATTTAAAATATTGAATATAAGCACAAAGCAGTGGTTTAGGCTGATGGTTTAGCCAGTCAGTTTACAAAATTTTGGAATCATCTTAACAGTTAATGCAGGTCTTAACATTTCAGAGTGAATTTGAAACTTTTTATGCCTCCGCACCTGCGATAGCAATGGCTGGCCATAACTCAAGAACTGATATGCTGATTATGACAAAACTTCACACAAATGCCTAATAGGATGAAATTATTAAATACATACATAAAGTACAGCACTTAAATAAATGTACTTATTCACATTTCACCACTGGTTCTGAGAGTAATTAAGGACTTACTTGAGATGGCCATTAGAGGAACTGGGAGTTGAATTGACGTTGTCCTTTGGCATCACCAACCAACCCAAGTGCCTGCCACATTTTTAACACAAGAAGATTTAAGGCTCACTTAAAAGAGATTGTATTTTTGTTTTTTAAGATGAATCAGAGTTTTCTATGATTTTTTGTGACAGGATGAAGGTGTCATACCGAGGCCATTTCCTTCACAACATCTACACCAATTCATTCATTGACTCTCCAGAGTTCAGGTCCACTGAGATGCACAGAGGAGAGAAGTTCCAGGTAAGAAGAAAATCAGATCGATCGGTGACATGAACAACCCCGTTATGTGCCTTCATTGCTCAGTTGCACATCTCTGAGCTTAAATCAAAGACTGTATAAAATAATGGATATAGCCACAGTGAGGTCACCCATTGGTTTGTGGATTCCTGTTTTAAAGCCTCAAATATGGCCTTTTTGCCATCGCCAGCTTGGATTTTTGGAGCCAGAAGTGACCAGATTTGGAAGAGAAGGTGGAGATAACCATACACTAGCTGATAGCTTGGTTAGCATTGTGCATTGTGATTTTACAAATGTTAATGCTAATTGCTAATAAATTGCTAATAAATTTATTTTCACTCCTTAGTCTTTCATAAAGTAAAAACACACTGAAATAGCGACCCCCCAGTTGTCAGACAGTTGTCATAAATGTTGATTTAGCTACAGAGACCTGTTGGGTTTTTTTGTACCAGACTGTAAACATTTTTATTTCTGCTGTAAAGTTGGGCGTATTAACATGAGAGTCTGTGGATAGTGACTTGCTCTTGGAGCCAGACTCAACTGGTTATTAGAGGAGCCCCGGAGGTTTGACAAATAGAAAAATAGAATTATAATACAATTAAAGACTTACCACTATTTAGCCATGATGACTGCAGTGGCAAAATGAGATTCCACCTGCTGCGCCTTCTGTTTCATAAATAGATCATACAATCCTCATTTCTTGAAAAACCAATGTTGAGTCTGATTGCCAGGTGACCATCATGGCAGAGGAGAACTGTAAGTTCCTGTGTTGGTCTCGAGAGAGGCTCACCTACTTCCTGGAGTCAGATACTTTCCTCAATGAGGTGTTCAGGTACCTCATAGGCAAAGACATCACCAACAAACTGTACTCTCTGAATGACCCCACACTCAGTGACAAGGTAGGTCCAGTTCTGCTCTCAAATTATAATGAAAAACTTTTTATTGGCATAAACACTGGAAGTATTAACACATCAACAACACCATAATGTATGACAGCTACAGTGATCCTCATTGTACTGATGGTGGTGATGATGATGATGTTGTTGGTGGATGTGTCCCAGGCAGTGAAGAAGATGGACCGTCAGCCCAGCCTGTGCTCTCAGCTGTCTATGATGCAGATGAGGAACAGCATGGCGAGCACCAGTGACACTGATGATGTCCTTAACCAGATCCTACGAGGAGGGTCTGCTGGATCATCGCTCCGTAAGTCACAATATCACCCACCAACATGTTTTCTTGTCTTTCCAGGGAACTGTTCACCGAGAGTGCCTCACATCACACCAGTTTACAGGAGAGTGTTCCATTGGTTGATTCCTTAATCTAAATCTAAACCTCAAAATTGTCAGATGTATTATAGTAATACAAATAATTGCACTTATAAAGCTGTTGCAGATAGTATGTTTAGAAACTTCGATCCAAATTAGTCTGCACCAAGTTTCAAAGAGAGAATGAATAAGTAAGAGATAATAAGAATTAACTACCATAAAGTTTTCTTTCCTCTCATAGTGTTGTCTACTGTTTACCTATTCTCCGGCCTGTTCGTGACGTCGATGTGACACACCAAAAAAATTAATAAATTCACACACACACACACACACACACACACACACACACAGATAGGCCCACTCGTCTGCTGCAGAGCTGTACATAGCCCTGGTCAGCTGGCAACGGAAAAGGAGTCTATCACCTATTTTGAGTGGTTTTACCCGTGTTTTAAAAACTCAAGTACACGCACTGATTTTGATGGAAACGGGGTATAGGTTATCGCAGTACTCAGCATATCGCAAAAGGTGTAAAATTGCAGTAATACTGTATTGTGTCTTAAGAGTCAGTGTCGGTTAAGTGTATCATGAATGTGGCCTATGAGCACAAAAGTTCAGAGGTTCAGTTTAGTCATCCATGAAAACATGGAAAATTCAGTGCTTTCATTCTAATTAGGGATCGACCAATTATCGGCATGGCCGATAATATCAGCCGATATTCAGCATGTTTATGATAATCGGCATGAGCATTTTTTTTCACCGATAAAATATGTTTATTTTAAAACGCGTTGCTTTGGCGCTGATGCAGCCGTCTCTATGCCTGAAGTCCCCACTCTTGGCTGTGTAACAATGTCCCACCTACAGCCCCCACTGATTGGTTACACTGATTGGTTACACAGCACAAGTGATAGCCAATCAACACTGAAGCTTCTACATGCAGCGCCACAGACTTGGAGGAGAAGCAGACTGCTCCGTGAGCCATGGCAAAAAAACCCCAAAACAAAACGATGTAGGCTAATTGTCATCAAGTGAACATGACCAGGAGCTCCTTTACTAAATAAAAAGAAGACAGAAGTTAACTCAAAATATAGCTGGCGTGAGTGCCACAAAAACAATTAGCGCATGGTCCGCTAGCATAATACTAACATATAATCTAAATCTTCTTAGACGCGTTAACAGAAATTAGCAATGGCACCGCAACGGCATTACAATGACAAACAATAAAGTGCAAGTGAGCAACTCTACATAACATAAGCAAATAAACTCAGAGCAATATATTTGTACTTACAGACATATGTTTCCTGTGCTCTATTAAACTTTAACCTTGTTTTTGTGCTCTACTGCAAGTCTGCATATTCTTCTTCTAAAACTACACAACACTGAAAAGGTATAACGACTTAAACTCAACTCGTGCGCCACCTAGTTTTACTAATTACAGTACTTTAAACCTCTTTAAGTTAACTTTTATATTTTCCATTCATTTTTTTACTTGTCAAATGCTGTACTGTTTCATTGGAAAAGTTCTCAGAACAAATATATGCTTAATTTCATTTGAATGTAGTGCTTTGTCAGTGTTTTTTTTTTTTTTTTTTTTTAAATTCTGAGTCAACTATGATTTTTACAGCAGATGTATATCGGTTGTAAATATCGGCTATCGGTATCTCTGTTTCATAATAATCGGTATTGGCATCGGCTCTGAAAAAACCATATCGGTCGATCCCTAATTCTTATTCAACACTCAACACAACGCAGGAAATAAATACCCACACAATAAAACTATGCTTCCATGGAGGAGGGAGCTGTTCTTTCTCAGTATCTCTACTATACTGTTTTCATTCACTAATCATTTCCACTTACTTCTACTTTGCTGTTTCTAGATCTGTGTTAAGGTACTACCAAAGAACATGAAACATTCACCTTAGAAGTTTGAGACACGCCACAAAATTGGCCAATCACCACACGGGGTGGGAATAACGTCATTGTCAAGTTGTTATAAAGCAACAACAATGGCAAGTGCAATAGACCAGGTAGATGCTGCTATCAAGGCTGTTGTAAATCGATAAGTCTTCTCCACATTGCCAAACATCGTATCTTGTTTTACTTCGCTCTGCTCCACTCTTATTACCCAGTCCAAACCATTATGTTGGCATGGCTATGCATCAGTGTGGACCTGAAGTTACGTTAGATTCAGACATATTTGTGGGTTTCTAGTGATTGTTTAGGGAAAATCAAATACTCCCTCCTCCATCATAATTGGTAAGACTGGACAGTGTCAGACTGAAAATGGGAAAGGAGTGTAAGGAGGTAACAATTCTGTCTGATGTTAGGCAACCAGTTCTTCCCTCTACAACACATATTTGTTGAACCCAAGTGACATCACTCATTAACATTCTCGGAAAAAAGAGTAAAAGCATCATGTGTATTAGGAGGGGACACATTGTGAGGCCAAATACAGTTTTTGTATCAGTCATAGCCTGGATACAGACTAAAAGCACCTGTAGTAAAGTGTTATTCTTCAAAATGCTTTTAGCCGTGAAGAGTGGCTCAGTTTCTCTTCAGCAGAAGGGCTCTAATGCAGTAGCTGTTAGTGGTAATGGAAACACATTCACAGGGCTTTTTCTAGTTTTACATTATCTGTTCAGCCACTCATCCTGTGTTGGGCTCTGGGGTGTGTGTCTCTGTGTGTATGAATGCACATTTGATTATAAATGTGATAACTGTGTCCTTTGTGACGTGAGCAATTCTGCTGGTTATTGAGCCCGGATAATCTTTTTTTTTTTTTTTTTTAGAAAAATCACCTGGCACCAAGGCCTCCTCAAAGATGAAACCCATAGAGGAAGGCATGGAGGATGACGTCTTCGAAGAGTCTTGTAATATACCCAGCACTTCCACTGATGAAATGTAGCTAGCACTGCAAGAATATATAGGATGAAATTTCTATTATATAGGTCTGTTAGCTCTGCAACCAAACAACAAGAGCCTGATTGATACACAGGCATGAGGGAAATCATCATCTGTGCCATTTTCTCAGTGAACTTAGATCTGCCTATATGTTGGCAACAGATGTCAGTACAGAAATGTTAAAGATATGTTTAAGGTCATTTAGAAACAAATGTCTCCAGTACATAGTTTGTCCACCACAGAGCACTGACAAGATTCTTTTTTACTGTTAAATGTAAAATGTTGCAAAATGTGCATATCTGCTTTGTTTATGTGTTTATGTAAAAAAAAAAAAGGCAGATATATTATTATCAGTTTTTTAAAGCTACCTTAATTGATTTCCTTGACCACTTGTGAGCAGCAGATCATGCTGTAAAACACATAATGGACATATTATCACCTTACAAAGGCTTTGTGATGACCATTGTTTGCTAGCAATAGCCCATTGAACAGACACAAATAACACATGCCTTCCAATCTAAGGTCAACTGTTTTAATATTTTCTTTAGATTTTTAAAGAAAACATGAAGGCATGTTTTTTTTTAGAACTCAAAACAAAATACAACCATTTAAATTTGTATGCCCCTCCCTCAAGCCAAAGTAACAAACATAAATCCCTCCCCGGTGCTTAAAACATTATTTGACATGCCCCCTTCATAAATAATGAAGTCCCTTAGAGCTTTTTCCACTGAAAACAGCTGCCTGTTGGAAACAAGGCTGATGAGAATACTGAGACTGAACCAAATATAAAAATGGGAGCTGGAAAACCAAAATGATGAGCTAAAAAATGCTATAAATCTCTGTAGAGCTGAGGGGAATGGCAGGATTGGGATAATTCTTTGTGTGTTCATCATAAAGAGTGTTCACATTACATACAGTTATTTGATCTATTGATAATGTGAAGACATTGATCAGTGCAGCTTTCAGTTCTCAAATATAATTATCTAAATCTGTCTCAGAAATCCTGCACTGGTCAGGCTCTAACAACTGCTTATAAGTGACAGATCCATATAAACTCTTCAAATTGTTTCTGAAAAACATAACCGGTCAGCACTGATGCAAATCCATTATTATGTTTTTGATTATGTAGACACAAACATTTTCCTGTTTTATCCACAAGCTCACATTTCATAACTTTCACATCTTAATCTTTGTTAGTGAGGATTTTCTTTGGAAATATTATTTTATTTAACAATGTATTCTTTTTAAAACGTTTGAAACAGACAGAAGTGCACTTTGGGTGTTAAATAAACATTTAAAGAAAAAAGATTTGTCTGTGTGTTTGCTGTGTGTCAAATCTTTATATTCAGTAATTATCTCTTCTTTCTTCTTCTCATCTCTATCTTTTCCAGATGATAGGTAACCTTTGAGTTGGATCTGAATTGCCAAAGTCAGGGCAGTGGGTATGATGTTGTAGTATTTGTAGGATTGGAGTGCCCTCTTGTGGCCATGATGTGCCAGCCATGCTTCCCTCATTACTTTGAAGTCAGTGAAGCTGATCATGAATCATCAGCCAAAGATCCAGTGTGAAGGCATCCATCTCAGATCACAGGTCATCAAGCTCTTACTCAGCCTTGAAGACTTCTTCTAGAAAACAAATGGGGGATAAACTAGGTCCAAGAGCAGTTTCTTTAGTTCCACACATTGGTGAAGAGTGTCAGTATCTGTAAGCAAGTCAGAATCCCTAATGATTAATATGACAGTGACACCTTATAGAGAATCTTGAAACAAACAGATTTATTTTGTTATGGGTAAAATAATTACACATACATACATTGCCAGAGTTTTCTTTTTACTTTAATTTGAAAAAAAAGCAGGGCTCAGTATCACTGTTTCTACCTTAAGAATTTGTGAGACTTGCAGTGAAAGCTTAAGCACAGTGAACTTCACCTGGACATCACTGCCTGGATTTTGGATTACCTCATGGGCCAGTCAGGGTGGATGGCTGCATATCTGAGGTGGTGTCAAGTAACACCGGGGTGCCCCAAGGTATGGGGTGCACACATTTGTAATGTGGCTCACGCTGAAAATAACATCACCTTTACCACATTTACAGCAATATTTGTTAACTTAGAAATATATTAAACAGTTAAATCTAAATATTAAATGTGGCACCTAAATGTTAAATGTTAAATCTAAATATTAAATCTAAATCTAAATGTTAAATCTAAATATTAAATCTAAATCTAAATGCTAAATCTAAATGCTAAATCCAAATCTAAATATTAAATCTAGGTCTAAATGCTAAATCTAAATCTAAATATTAAATCTAAGTCTAAATGTTAAATCTAAATATTAAATCTAAAT
>NC_065511.1:4508080-4509870 GCF_006386435.1 Epinephelus moara
GACAGTTGCTGAGAGGAGGGTGAAGGACAAAATCTGTGCAATCCTGGACAATCCTTCTCACCCCCTGCATGACGAGCTGTGGCTGATGGGCAGCTCATTCAGCCAGCGGATTATCCCAACCAGGTGCAGAACTGAAAGATTTAGACACTCCTTTGTGCCCACCGCCATCAGACAGCACAGCGGTTTGGCTTAAGCTACCTCCAGCTCTGAATGGACCTATCTTGCATTTGTCCAATAATGACACTTTATCTGCCACCTGTCACTTTATTTCATTCAACACTTTGTCTGCCATTGTTTAGTCACTGTATTCATCTGATGTAGCAATTTTATTGATGTAGCAACTTTATTTCATCTTTTATTTATCTATTATTATCTTTAATTTTTTTTAATTTTTTCTCTTTAATCTTATTCTATTTAATGTCCTTTGATTTTGTCTTGTGTTGCTGTGATACTTGAATTTCCCCCCTGGGGGATCAATAAAGTATATCTTATCCTATCTTATCTTATACTGACCTTAGCCCAGCATAGGGTGCCAAGTGGCCTCCCAGCCATTTTCTATTTCACAATGAAGATTAAAAAAAAAAAGTTAAAATATGGCTTGTTTATCAAAAAAAAAAAAAGGTGCTGGGGATGGAACTGTCTTCAAATCCTTGAAACGCCTCTGTGTACACCTGACATGTGTGGGCTGCTGACTGGCCCCTGGCCTCTTGTCGTTTTGCAAAAGTGGCAAAGCATCCCTGCTTTAGCATAATTATGACAGCATGTTGTCTATGCAAAACCAGTAGCAGTCTTTCATTATCTTTGTCAGTTACCTTAAAACAACACACATGAACAATATGTATGATAGACTCTTGCAGTGGGTGAGTGTTAAATATATGCCTATATGTAACATCTTCTGTTCTTTAGCTGTAGGAATATGAACATGGTTAACATAGTACATGTTTACTGTACTGTTTTTATTACATGCTTTCATTTTATAATTGTATGGTTGTTGTGATTTTATTAAGTTTTACTTCCCCTGTGGTCCCACTTTGTTAGTGCCAAATAACCTGCATGTGGCAGCAAAGTCTTTTACAGATGGACAATGCAGCCATCCAACCAGACCAGACTGTGTTGGCTCATTTGCACAACTTTCCCAGCTATTTGATTTACCAAATTCTCAATTATTTTTTGATCTTTTCAAATTAGGCATTTGTCTGGAAAAGTATTACCTCCTTCCCTGACTTTCCAACACATAACACAGTATATCCTATTCTCTCACAATCCCCACATTGCAGGGGTCTAATCTCTACTCTTCATAACACAATACGTGATACTGTCCCTCACTCACCCCAAGAAGCCGGTGACAGATGACCTACGGGAGGACGTACTTCATTTAGTACATACCTCCTCTCCTTGTGCTAGGCACAGTCTGATTCAACTCAAAATTGTTTTGAGGGTGCATTTGACCAAGGCAGCACTGACAAAAAATGTCCTAACGTAGACCCATCATGCCATCGCTGTAAAGGCCAACCAGCAATTACATACTTATGTTCCGGTCCTGCCCCCGACTTTCTGGACCAACATTCATCTCATCTCATCTCATCTGCCTTATTTGGACTTACAGTAGATCTGAAACATGTCCCCGTGAGTGCAAAGTTGCTGTGGTCATAGCATTCACCTCATTGATATTTCTCCTGTTTTAGCTTCTCTGCACTGGCTCCCTGTAAAATCCAGAATTGAATTTAAAATCCTACTGTTAACTTATAAAGCTCTAAATGGTCAAGCTCCATCATATCTTAGTGAGCTCA
>NC_065511.1:4510452-4546460 GCF_006386435.1 Epinephelus moara
TTTTCCTTATCCGCTGCGAGGGTCATAAGGACAGAGGGATGTCGTATGCTGTAAAGCCCTGTGAGGCAAATTGTGATTTGTGATATTGGGCTTTATAAATAAAATTGATTGATTGATTGATTGATTGATTGCCAGACATCTCATTCTCCTTTCTTGGAGCACCTCCTAACTTCACGAGAGTCTATGTATTTCCTCAAACTTCAGAAAATCAGTTACACTCTTAAAGGCGCTCGCAAAAGATTTTGGATTTTACGATATTTGTTTTTCTTCCTTTCTCTCTCTCTTGCTGCTTTTCAACTCATCTATTCATGATCATTATGCAATATTGTATGTACCTCTTTTGTAATAGTTGCCAAATGAATCACCTCCTTTCACCAGTGTTTCGTCTAGTTGGTCCCACGACACCTCCAGGAGGCTAGACAGTGATCTCTGGCGTCCCAGAGACACTCCCCTAATGCCAGGTCTCACTGCTCCCCTCCCCGCACCAACCCAATAACCTCCTTTACCTTACTTACACATGGCTTTCTCAGCCCAAACAGCACTGCCACCTTCAACCAACCCAGGCTCCGTACATGTGAGCTCCAGGTAGAGACCGTGCTGATACTACCTTTCCTAGCACATTCACCATACTCTATTTCACACGCTACATAGCATAACTCCAATATAAGCTAAAGTTAAAGGAGATAGAGAAGATAAACTCACAGGATCAGCAAACACACTCACCTTGCAGCATGGAAGAAATTATATCCTCTCCATCCATAACACTTATTTCCTGAGTTCTGTTGCAGAAAGTCCATGATATCAAATGGTACCTTATTGTTTCTAAGATTGTTAATCAAATTCTGTCTATCTGTTTCATACCCCAGACAATGCAATATAACATGTTCTATTGTTTCTAGTTGGCCACAGTAATCACACTCCCCTGTATTATGTTTACCTATTTTGAATAATGTATGGTTAAGTGAAGTATGTCCAAACCTGAGTCTTGATATTATTGATTTCTCTCTTCTGTTCCTTCCTGCATATCTCATCTCTCCAACTTTCCTTTGTATTCTATAAAACCACCGCCCTGTCCTCTCTTCCTCCCATCGTTTTTGCCACCTAATCCTCAATCTTTGTTTGATTATGCTCTTGATTTCTGATTTACTAACACTAACTGTCAAATCACTATACTTATTTTTTGTTGCCTCCTTTGCAGCCTTATCTGCCATCCAGTGTGTGCTGTCACCCATAAAAACACCACTGTAATCCCCATCATTTGAATTCTGGATAGTGTTTGTTGTACCTCTATCAAAATATCTGGTCTGCCGTGTAAATGACTGTGCTGTAAACTGACTAATGCTGAACTTGAATCTGAACAAATAACTGCTCTCAACGGTCTTATATCTTCAATCCACTGCACTGCTAACAATATAGCAATTATTTCCCCTGTATAAACGGACACTTCCACACTGATCCTTTTTCCTACTATGATATGAAACTCTGGAACAATAAAAGCTACTCCTGACTTAACTGAATCATTTGGTGCATCTGTATTTATCTGGATGTAACTGTTATAGTCATCAGTGTATGCCTGTATGGTATGTGAGTTATAAACAAACTCTCTATCCTTATTCTTTTTTAGTAATGTAAAATCTACGTAAGTAGTCTCTAAGTATCCAAGGTGGTATAATTGGCAATGGTACTGTAGGACTACCGTTTAAATGTGCTATTTCAATTTCTTTTGCTTTCTGTGTAATTGTCCAACCAAAGCTTTTACTGTCCCTTTTCCCCTTTTCCCAACAAGGTTTTAAAGTGAGTTGTGTCGGATGATCTTTACTGTGACCCTGTAAATTAACCCAATAATTCAATGATAACTGTAACCTCCTCATGGCATTTCTCCCATTTCCACCTGTAAAGCTGCTGTTGGAGTTGTTTTAAATGCACCTACACATAACCTCAATGTCTGATATTGAATATTGTCCAACTTTTTAAGAGATGTGATTACTGCCGATCCATACACCACACATCCATAATCCAACACTGATCTAATCAACCCATAGTATATGGCCTTTAGAGCAGTTCTGTCTGCCCCCCATTCACTTCCCACCAAATACCTCATCACATTTAATACTTTCTTACATTTATCCACCACCTTTTGAATATGTACAGCCCCTGTGACTCTTTCATCAAACCGTATCTCTAAAAACTTAAATTGTTTCACTCTCTCCAATTCTTGATTAAACAATTTTTATTTTTACTGTACTACCATTTATTTTCCTTGTAAAAAAACATTGTCTTTGTCTTATCAGCTGAAAATATAAATCGCCATTTATATGACCATTCCTCTATTTTGTGATAGCACCCTGCAGTTTTCTTACAATGAATTCCAGATTCCTTCCCCTCTTCCAAATTGCCCCTTCATCTGCAAAAAGTGAAACCCCTGTCTCATTCTCTGTTCCCATAAACACACCATTTATCATTATGGAGAACAATAAGGGACTTACTATGCTCCCTTGAGGTCTTCCATTTTCAATAACCATTTTTCCTGAGTCGTAAGTGTTAATATCGTAGGCAACTGGACTTGCTTGCGTTTCTTGAAGACGTTTCGCCTCTCATCCAAGAAGCTTCTTCAGTTCTAGATGACCGGTACGAAGTTGCAGGCTATAAACCCTGTGTGGGTGGGAACCCTTGCAGAGTCGTAGGGGTCACGTGGGCTCTTAGTTTCAGAGTCGTTAAGGTCACAATGTGGGTCGTTGACCCACCTGGCCACCATGTGAGTCGCTAGGGTCAGGTGGGACCAGGGGTGAATGGGTGTGAAGTCGTCTGGGGACGGATCCCAAGACTGCATTGTAGGTGGGGGATAAGTAGTGTCATAAGCCACTCCCTCTGTTTAACGATGGTCGTTCCAGCTTGATGTAGATGGCTTCTTTTACTCCTCTTTTAAACCATCTTTCCTCCCTGGCCAAGATGTGCACATTGCTGTCCTCAAAGGAGTGTCCCTTCTCCTGTAGATGTAAGTGGACAGCTGAGTCTTGACCCGAGGAGCTTCTTGGATGAGAGGCGAAACATCTTCAAGAAATGCAAGCAAGTCCAGTTGCCTATGATATAGCACTTATGATTACCATGACCTGGATGACTGAGAATCTTCACCGACATTTTTCCTGAGTATTTCTTTCCTATTCTTTTATCATTTTCTCCATTATTTTACAGATGTTGGATGTTAAGGCAATTGGTCGATAATTCCCTGGATTTGTGCAGCCTGGACTTGTGCAGCCTCCTTCCAACTTTGTGGCAATTTCCCACCCTCCTAAACTTTATTATATAATTCCAGTAAAATATCCTTAGATGATTCATTAAGACGTTTTAACATTATATAACAAATCTGATCCTTGCCTGGCGCTGACATCTTGTTGGTGTAGTTCTGTCTTTGTAAATGACGCTTTTAGTAAGTCATTGGTGTCTTCCTCACACTGTAACAGCTCTTCATTCTCTGCTATCGTAATTTCCCTTCCTCTTTTCCCTTCACTAATATTTTCCGAACTGTGAATTTTAACAAGTCTTTGCCAGCATCTCAGCTTTCTCTCCATCTTTCACTGCTGTTGTTTCACCATCATTTAAAACTGGATACCCATATTCTCTTTTAATCCCATTCATTCTTTTTTATCATTCTCCAAATTTTCTCTCTTCCCACTGAGTTACAAAATGTCCTCCAAAATTCCTTCTTTGCATTTTTTATGACTTACATTTCTCTTATATTCAATAAGATTCTGATAACTGTGATTTCTTTTCAACATTTTAGAAGCTTTATTTCGAGACTTGATTGCTTTATCACACTCCTTTGTCCACCATGGAACAATCTTCTTTATGTGCTTACCTCCCTTCTTTTGAATGGACTTCTTTGCAGCCTCTAAAATAGCTTCACAAACAGAAAGATTTAAATTATCAACATCTTCATTACTATCAATTTTCTGTATTTCTTGATCACAAATATACCCAAATTTCTCCCAATCAGCAGTACTAAAAGCCCATTTCTGCAATCCCTCATTCTTCTACTCTCAATCCTACTACAGTGATAATAGGATAGTGGTCACTGCCAACAGTCGTGTCTCTGATCACTTCCCATGAACAGACACCTGCCAATGAATCTGACACAAGTGTAAGATCTATAGCTGATTCTGAGCCCGTTCTGATATTAATTCTTGTACCACTACCATCATTTAAGCAGACTAAATTTTTACTCTCCATTAATTCCTCAATCACCATACCATTAACATCATTACAACTACCCCATACTGTACTGTGAGCATTAAAATCTCCACAACATATCGCTTTCCCTCCTAAATATACAGCTAATTCATCCATTAACTCTATTGATAACCTATTACATGGATTGTAAAAGTTAACAATTTTGATATTTCCTTCTTTTGTCCAAATTTCAATTATTAAATACTCCAACTCTGAACCTTTCCCCAAAACTCTGTATTGTATCCCTTGCTTCACAAATATTACACATCCTCTTCCACTTCCCTCCCCTCTATCTCTTAATTACAAAATCCAATGATGGCTAAAGACAGGTTTCTTGAACACGTATTATTTCTGGGGTTTTTTTTTAATATCTTTAATGAATCCTTTAAATTCTTGGCCATTTGCTATGAAACTTCTTCCGTTCCATTGTAGAATGATCAGCTTGCTTTATCACCTGAGCCTCCCGGTTTCCCATCTGTTTCAAGTCTTTTGTTAATATGCTCCCAAGATACACCTTTCATACCCAAAAACTTTTCAGCTCCCCTCACAATTATTTTAATCTTCTCTGTTTTGTGTTTGACTTGATCAGTACAATTAATTCCATAGGCCATGAACAAAATCAGCTTATTGACTGCCAGTGCTGTGTTAGCTTTCTCTGTTTGATCTTCCTCTGATCTAGGGAACAGGTTCACTCTGTCAGTGTCACCCCTTCCCCTTTGTCCTTGTACACTCTTCACTGCTTCTGCATAGCTTATGTTGTTAACTGCTTTGACTTGCTCAATTTCCACAGCCCTCTTCCTGACTTCACAACCACCAAATGTAACCCTGTGTTACCCACCACAATTTAAACATTTATTTTGTACATCAGATCTGCATTCCTCAACTCTATGTTCACCACCACATTTGGGACACCTCTGTTTTTCTTTACAAACCACTGCTATATGCCCATACCTCTGGCATTTATAACAGCAAAGTGGGGGAGGGATATAGGGCCTAACTGGGAAGCTCATACATCCTATTTTCACTTTTTCTGGAAGTACAGAGCCCTGAAACTCCAGAAGCACAGACATACTGTTCACCCTTTTTTTTTTTAAAAGATATTTTTGGGGGAATTTTGGCCTTAATTGATAGGACAGACAAGCGTGAAAGGGGGAGAGAGAGAGGGAGTGACATGCAGCAAAGGACCACAGGCTGGAGTGGAACCCGGGCCGCTGCGGCAACAGCCTTGTACATGCCATGCCACCGACGCCCCCGGTGTTTTTTGCAGTCTCTTTGCTCTATTCAGTAGCGGATCCTGATATGGGCCGAATGGGCATTTGCATGTTTTTTGAAAAAAGGCTTTTTAACTTAATTTGTTCCTGCTCAATGCATGAGAGCCTGAAGTTCATCTTTTCTCCTCATGTGCTGACCCTTTTCTTCAAGAGCACCTGTGTTTTTTTTCTTGAGTTTCATATAACAAAGGCAGTCTTGAAGCACACCGCCGCCTCGTTCTCCAGCAGTTCCTTCTGTTTGTGCTGGTAGATTTTAGGTACAACTCGGCCCCACGAGTCCAGAGGGTCGTCAGAGGGCTACTGACATCGTTGAGCTTGCTCTGTAGGAAAAACTGTCTGAATAAATGACTTAAAAGATTAACTTTGTGTAAAAAAACCAGTGACAACTCTCTGAGGCCCCTTTCACCCCTTAATGATGAAAAATGGTTTAGTCCCCTGCACTAAATGCAGCTAGAGCTGAATGAGTGAGTACCGCTGGGGAGCCAATGCACCAGTCTTTTCTTAAGACAGGGAATGTGGGGTTCCAAGAAGTGAAGAAAGAAAAGGGAAAGGAAAAAATGAGAGAAAAGGGAAAGAGAGAATGAAAAAGAGACAGAAAATGGAAAGACTTTTAGATCTTTATTAAAAACATGTCCACTAAGCACTAATTACAGCACTCTACACCAAAAACCCCGCCCCACCACCACCACACATGCACACACCTTAAAACTCCTTACACTGACATCTTCTCATATCCAGACAAACAGTTTAGTCCCTTGCAGACTACAAACAGCCCTGTCTACACACAGCCTCCTCTTAAACATGCCCGGGTTGTTAACGACAACATAGTATTGATACTCGGCTAAGGCGTGCAGGGACCAGCCCTCTGAACAAAAACTCAGGGTTCACTTGCCCTGAACCCTGCAATCTGTTACGCCTTGTGAGCCAAGCGGCCAATTTAACACCTGGGCCTAGAGCCCCGTAGAGAACCCCAGGCCCATCTTCCCACAGGCAGCTCAAAGTACAAACAGCAGAGATGACACAAGACATTCCACAAACACATGAACAGACTCAGGCAAGAGAGAGGAAATAAAGAAAGAATTAAAGACAGAGAAAGAATTAGATAAAAGGGAAGGAAATTAAGAATGAAAGAAAGAAAAGGGGAAAGAAAGAAAGACTGAAAGGGAAAGAAAGAAAGAAAAAAGGAAAGAAAGAAAGTCAAAGAAAGACTTTGTCAAAAAAAAAAAACATCCAATGCTGCTCGAGGGTGACATGGTTGAAGAGAGGAAGGGGAGGGGGTCCAGAGAGACTGCTCGTGGATAAGGCCCAGAATTTGGTGTTACGCCCCTGCGTCCATGACTACAATGTGCAAAAACCGCTGGTCTTGTTCTTTAAGCCCAATGGCCTTTGAAACTACATCACCCACACTGCACAGCGCTCAACGTCATCACAACAGGAAGTACAAGACGCTGGGCAGTAACGTTGTTGGTGTCTGAGCAGAGCAGTGTGGCAGGAAAAAAAGCAGTAACGTTAACGTTACTGTAAATCTGTGAGTCTGTCGGAGAATCGGTTCCTCTTCAGCCAGCGCCCATGGACGACGCCCAGGAACAACACACCCCCATCAGGAACAAATAAACCGTCAGGGCGAGGCTTTGTTCCCTCGGTTTATCCCAGTGGACCGTTCACCTATGATGGAACGGGCGATGGAGCAGCTCAACGTACAGCTCAACCGGCTGACCCGTTCCCTCCGCCGGGCCAGGACCGTAGAACTCCCGGAAGGTAATTATTTCAAAGGCTCGAGCCAAAACAGCGTGAGCTGGCACTGTAAACAACAGTGTTCACGTGCTAATACCGTCATACAGAGGTGTCATAGCACCCTGCCTCGGCCTCTGCCCGACACACACTGATTTTATTCTACAGTCTAAAGGTACACTCATGTCAGTACACACCTGGTTGGTGTTTAGTTTGACTGTTAGCTGTGACAGCCTAGCATACAGGAGCAGGTAGAGAGAGTTTCACTGTTTGTTTCATTCAGTCTGACCTGCAGCAACTGAGGCTGAATTTAAATAAATAAATGTAACTTTATATAGTCTGCAATATGACGAGCTCGTGTCCATATATGGTGTCTTATTACTAATGACTCGATACGAAGAGCCAGGGATATCTGACCTGTAGTCACAGAGGTGCCACTGAAATACATATATAAGGACTGGACAAAATATTGATATCATATTGTGAAATGAGACCAGATACCGTCTTACATTCTGGATATGATAATATCATAGGGGACTGTTCTTTACTGATCAGAGGAGGGGATGGCTGGGGTGTGGCGTTTTTTTTTTTTTTTTTAACCCTCCCCTAAGCTAAAAATATATTTTTGAGCCTCCCTAAATTACCTCCACCATAAATGACTTATTAGACTTTAAAGTTTTGTTTGAAAGTTAAAAGTTAAAGATAAAATACTGGGGTCGAAAAAAAGCCTCAGTTTTTCCACTCTTGTCGTGCATACTAGTCAGTTTGTGCATACGATATTTTTGGCCAAATTTGAAATGTGACAGAATAGTAGTAGTATTAGTATTTTGATGAAATGTCACTATTGTGACGTTAAAGGTTTTTTTGGGGGGAGTTTTTCCTTATCTGCTGTGAGGGACAGAGGGATGTCGTATGCTGTAAAGCCTTCTGAGGCAAACTGTGATTTGTGATATTGGGCTTAATGAATAAAAAACAATTGAAATTGAATTGAATTAAACTGATTTGGCAATGTCACACGATGTATCCGAGGACCGTCGGAAATTTGAAAATCCAACAATCTTTGCCGTTCTTGGCCATAACAAATGGTGTAGTTTTGGTGATTTGTAAAGAAAACATGCGAAATGTAAGTTCCTCCACAGCACTTTCAAAAAATATTTAAAACACGCCTCCCCTTTTTGCACCACCCCTCCCCCCCTTAATGTTAACGAACAGTCCCTAAGTGTCACCTTTCTTGGTCTCAAAGGCTGTCACACGTGATATGTTCAAGGACCGTCCGATATTATATAATCGAATAATAATTTTTGTTTTTACTGTTTCTGGCTATGATAAATGGTGTAATTGTGGCAATTTTTTAAAGTTTCCTACACTAAGGCCAACTGTTGTCACGTTTTCTTTGATTTTTAAAGAAAATATGAAGGCATTTTTTCTTTATAAAAGAAATAATAGTCACTAACAGTCCCTAAGTATTGTCTTTTCCTGGTGTTAAAGGCCATATTACAGTAAATTATGTAATCATCTAAACTTACCAGACTGTTGTAACTGTTCTATTATTTATCTTTACCCACTTACTCATTATATCCAAATTGCTAATGATTACTATTTAAAAATCTCATTGTGTAAATATTTTGTCAAAGCACCAATCATCAACCCTACAAAATCCTCACAATATTATAATTGAGGTATCTGGTCAAAAATATTGTGGTATTTGATTTGTTCCATATCGTCCAGCCCTAGGATTTACATGAACATACAGTTACCCATGTTAGTTTGTGTAGGCTTAGTGTTTGGGAATGGTAGAGCATGTTACATAAAGCTTGTTTAACTGATGTTGTGAATATAACATAGAAAAGTGCCATTATCCTATAAATAATGAAGTTTGCTATAAATATGCATTTGTGCATTTGATACATGTTTTGTCAGTGTGCATAAATTAACTCAGACAGGAACACTGGGTAAATAGAACTCAGCGCATCCTCTTTGACCCCCACCTCCTATTGCTTTGTTGCTGTACCTCCATTTCTTCACTATGTTGCTTCTAACAACAAATTCATCTATAATCTCAAATATCACTGACAGAGCAATAGTCTCCTTACCTGCAGTTTTTGAGACCTTAACATTACACACATAGCACTCACCATAGCAAATGACATTGATCACCCCCTCAATCCACAGTTCACATCCGTCAGTCAGGTCACAGACACAGAACTTATATATAGGGTAAGCAGTTTATATGTTATGGAGGTCCTAAGGGGACATGGGGGAGAACAAAAGTAGATGGGTGAAAAAAAGATGAGAGAGAAAGAAAAAAATAGAGGGGAGAAACTTTTGCGTTTCTTGCATTCTTCTGAGAAATATTTTGAGCCTCCATGCATATCTTCTGCAGCAGCACAACATGCAAAGGGCTTGATGAAGGTGAATATCGCCAGTGCATATGGTGGTGATTATTAAATAATTAGGAGTGTAATGATACATCGATCCACATCGATACATCGATTCATTGATTAACGATCCGATTATATCGATGCAAAATGAAAACATTGATCCATATCGTCATCTTAAAGATACACATTTATTTTGAAATTCACATAGCACGTCTGTGTCACCATTTCTGGGCAAGCGCGCCTCTGCTCAAACAACAAACAGAGCTCAGAAATAAAATGGTCAAATCATATTGATGATTGTGTTAGATGGGCATATGATATCGCGTCATATCGATCACAGGCTCCTGAATCGAATCGAATCAAAATTGTATCGTGACAGACTTTGTGATATCGGCAAACATCGTATCGTCATCCAAACAAATCGATATAATATCGTATCGTGATGAAGCTGGTGATTTACACCCCTATAAATAATCTCTCAGTCAGTCACATCACTGGTCTCATAGCTCTGAAAAAGCTGTGCCACCCTTAAACTTGATAACGAGCTCAGCAAACGGAAAGCTTTACCTCAGGAAATGTCTGGTTGCTTCAGAGCATCACAACATGAACACACATCACCACAAATGTGCACCCAAAAACAGATGGAGTATGATAGCAATGATTCTAAAGTATCTCACCTCGTACATGGTCACATAGTGCAGTAATTAATGTTACACAGCAGCCTTTGCACTGCAGTGTGTTTCAGTGAGGAAACATTAGACACTAAGTTTGCTCAAAAGAAAGATGGAAAAGAGGTTGTGATGAGCTCTGGAAACTGGACGTCTTCTCCATTAAAAAAAGCAGAATATCAAGTTATAACCGACGAGTCTGGTGTGTGTAGAGGTCTGTATGGTTATACTTTAGCAGCGTGGTTTAATTTCCAAGTGATTTAATGAAGGTAAACAGTGAATAGACTTGTGTAACGACCGTGCATCAGTCAGAACCGCATCTGTTTTTGTGAGCAACACATAGACTGTTGATACAGTTTGCTAGTTTATCAGGTACCTGTGCTTCAAACAAAATATTTGCAGAAGACAACAGATCAGTGCTTGAAATATGAATGATTTCTCCAAAATCAGCACAGAAGATGATGTTTGTGGTTATAGTAGGAAAGTCAGTTAATCAGTCTGCATTGATCTATGAATGAATTTGTGAATTGAATGATTTTTTTTAATGTCATTGATTACTTGTTAAGTTTAAAGCCTGTCACAAACTCTGATAGCCCAAGGAGATGACTTTAAAAGTCTTGATTATGCTATCAGTGGTCCACAACTTGGAGACATTTAGAATAATATAAAATTGCGGGAAATCCTCATTTTTGGGAAGTTAGAACTAAGAAATGGTTGCCATTTGTTGCCAGTTTGGAACTGCTGAACTTTTGTTCGGTTAAGTTTTGTCAAGTTAAAGTCTGATAGTTTTCTTCCTCCTCTGTTTCCCCCTCAACAGACAATGAGACTGCAGTGTACACACTCATGCCAATGGTCATGGCCGACCAGCACAGGTAAGCATCAAACCACGCTGCACAGCATTAGCAGTGGATTAGAAAGATTTACACACTGTGATCTCAGAGCTTGAGGCAAAATGCATTGTAACATGTTAATCTACTTTAGCTAACAAGTCATGTCTTTAGTGCCTTCTTCACATCTGTTGTCACTGAGCTGTAGTGAACATGTGTATTTGTCCCCAGACGAGATTGCTTACTTGTTCCATCCTGTCTCTTTAAAGGTCAGTGTCAGAGCTGCTGCTTAACTCCAAGTTTGATGTCAACTACGCCTTCGGACGAGTAAAGAGAAGTCTGCTACACATCGCTGCCAAGTAAGATGTTGTTCACTCTGCTCTCATTTAAAGAGTAAGCACGCCCTGGATTTCTGCCAGGAGTCTTCTTCTCATCCAGCATATTTAAAAAACATTACAACAAAGATAGAGGAGTAGGTGGAAGGAAATGTCTGTTTGACATGCAGCCTTGTGCCTAAGTAATTTATGATGACACAGGGGTTTATAGTAGAGCTAGACCAATATATTCTATATTTACTAGATTATTGATTTTTCAACGGCAAAATGTCCCGCTAGGTTTTTCTGTAAAAACAAAATTTAGATGTAGATACATTTCTGTCAGATTGTTTAAATATCAAAATATTATTACAGTATTACTACAAGAGGGATTTGATGTTCTCTCCAATTGGGTGGAAAAGTTGAGTAAGTAGAAGATGAACTGATCTCCAAAGGGCATAAAGTTTAAGTTGAAACATGCTTTTCAACATTTTAAGCAAGATCAGTGTATTGTTTTTGTTTTGTGCAATTTTAGAGTGAAAAAAAATGAAAGGAGCATCATGCAAAAGTTGGGCACCCCAAGACATTTGAGCTCTCAGACAACTTTTACAGGGTCTCAGACCTTAATTAACTTGTTAGGACTATGGCTTGTTCACAGTCATCGTTAAGGAAAGGCCAGGTGACGCAAATTTCAAAGCTTTATGAATACTTTGACTCCTGAAACCTTGCCCCATCATTCAGCACCCATGGGCTCCTCTAAACGGCTGCCTAGCACTCTGAAAACTAAAATAACTGATGCCTACAAAACAGGAGAAGGCTGTAAGAAGATAGCAAAGTGTTTTCAGGTAGCTGTTTCCACAGTTTGTTATTCAAAAGAAATGGCAGTTAACAGGAACTGTGGAGTTCAAGCTGAGGTCTTGAGGACAAAGAAAACTTTCTGAGAGAGCTGCTTGTAGGATTACTAGAAAGGCAAATCAAAACCCCTGTTTGACTGCAAAAGACCTGCAGGAAGATTTAGCAGACTGGTGGTGCACTGTTCTACTGTGCAGTGACACCTGTGACCTTCATGGAGGAGTCATCAGAAGAAAAACTTTTCCTGTGTCCTCAGCACAAAATTCAGCATCAGAAGTTTGCAAAGGGACATCTAAACAGACCTGATGCACTTTGGTCATGTGGACTGATGCAGTTTAAATAGAACTTTTTGGACGCAATGAGCAAAGGTATGTGGAGAAAAAAAGGGTGCAGAATTTCATGAAAAGAACACCTGTCCAACTGTTAAACACTGAGGTGGATCGATCATGCTTTGGGCTTGTGTTGCAGCCAGCAGCAAATTCCAGCAAATTCTGGAAGCAAACATCACACCATCTGTAAAAAAGATGAAGAGAGGGTGCCTTCTACAACAGGACAATGATCCTAAGCACACCTCAAAATCCACAATGTACTACCTCAAGAGGAGCAAGCTGAAGGTTTTGCCATGGCCCTCACAGTCCCCCGACCTAAACATCATTAAACATCTGTGGATAGACCTCAAAAGAGCAGTGCATGCAATACAGCCCAAGAATCTCACAGAGCTAGAAGTCTTTAGCAGGAAGAATGGGTGAAAATCCTCCAAACAAGAATCTAAAGAAAAACCGAGTACTGATCATGCAGGGTGCCCAAACTTTTGCTTCAGGCACTTTTCCTTTTTTGTTATTTTGAAACCGTAAAAGTTTGAAATTAAAAAGTAATCTTGATGAAAATATTGAGAAAATGTTTCATCTTTCACTTCATGCCTTTTGGAAATCAGGTCATCTTTTACTTAACTATTCACAGCAAACGAAATTTCGACCAGGGGTAACAAAACTTTTGCATGCCACTGTATGTGCATATATTAGCATCAGCAATCGGCCAAAATGAGTTGGAAAATATCAGCATATTGGATATCGGCAAAAATCCAATATCATGTATCCCTACTTTGAGTAATTTTTTAACCAGGTACTTCTTTACTTTTAGTTGAGTAGGTTTTTAAATGTTTTTTTTTTTTCACTTTTACTTGAGTCATTTTTATGGGAGGGTAGTAGTACTTTTCAGTACTCTGCCCACCATTGTTCATAGATAAAGTTTTTCATTGAAAACATACACACCTTCACACTTCATTAGTCATATTGCCCAGATGTAAGAGTATATCCCCTGATCCTCAATCAAGCTCATCTCAATAACCGAAGGGTCAGTTCATCCAAAATGTAGAAAACATAGAATTTGTAATTGGGGTCTATTTTTTTTAGGTGCTTTCCTCAATAGTTCTAATGATAACTGTCTCCAGTGAGGTGTAGAGATTATCCAGAGTGACGGGGACAGTGTTTCTGGAAAGATATGTCTGCTGAAAATGCTTTTCAGTGTTAGATACCACTAAAATAGAATGAGAAAGTAAATCTGTGGTAACCATGTCTACCTCCTGGTGTTTATAATATGGTTACATGCTTAGTTTGAAAGCCATGCTGAATGGATAGTTTCTTGATGTGTCACTTATGGAGCAGATTTGATTGTGAGTGCATGCAGGACAGTTGTGTTGTGTGCTGCTGTGACTGTAAGCTGCGATGTGTTGTCTTCGTACAGCTGTGGCTCAGTGGAGTGTCTGGTTCTGCTGCTGAAGAGAGGAGCCAACCCAAACTATCAGGACATCTCAGGCTGTACCCCTCTGCACCTCGCTGCTAGGAACGGGTAAGGGCTTCATACATCCCTACTGTTTACATGTCTGTGTTGTGTTCAGATTTTGTTCAGGGTCTGTGAGACTTTCAGTGGGCTCACTTTTACAGACATACAGTCCTGGCCTTTTTTTTTAGTTATTTGTTGATTCTTGTAAGGTCCAGCAAACACACTGAATGCATTTTCTTCCTCATAAATAATCCAATTTATAATGAAGTGTTGTTTATATCTGTGTTTGCTGTCGTGCAGTCTTCTGCCCTGCCTTTTATTGGCACTTTGCTGCCTGTCTGGGCACATTAAAGCCACCTGTAAAAACCACTGGCAGGAATGTGGATGGCGTCATGCATGTGCATGTGTGCATGCATTTGCATCCTCATGCTTGTGCATGAAACAAACAAAACGAGGGCCCACTCATGAAAACGCAGCTTCTGGTTATTTCAAGGAAACTGTTCACGTTGGAGTTTGGAATTCTAAGATTTTTGATCCAAACCAAATGCAGAATTTTGTATTTGATAGCATAAATAATATGTTCGCCTTACAATAAAGCATATTTTACAAGCACAGGTACAGTTTTATTTTTTATCCATTATATCCAGATATCAGTCTGTGACAGGATGTAGTATGGCCAAAATTCTCTCTGTGGTCAAAGCTCACACCTTATTTAGCATGCAGCTAAATGGAACAGTCATGTTTTATACATTTGGAACATTTCTTTAAGAAAAAAATGATCCCATGTTTTTTGCGTGACTGGGTGGATACGTTCTATTAGACAGAGAAGGTTTCAAAAGAAAAATGTACCAACAAATGTTCTAAAAGAAAATCAACACTCAGCAGCATTGATCCCGCCCCCCTCAGTATTTCTAGAACATGCGCTTCAACTAGTCGCAGCAAAGTCTGGTAGCTCTGCAATTTTACTTAGTTTTACTGAATTTTTATTATATTTTTCTCAACTACTAATGGATACTTCTGTGGAGAGAAGAGTTTATTCAAGAGAGGAGCTTTTTTCGTTGAAACACAGCAGGTCTGGAGGACACCATCCTATTCCAGCTGAGATGAAGAGGTGTTTTCGTGGTTGCCGTGCTGGTGCAAAGGTGAAGGCTTGGAAATGGAGATATAAGCCCTTTCTGCCATCAGTCATCATGGGAAATGTCAACTCTCTGCCGAACAAGAGTGACGAACTGGAGATATTGGTGAAGACTCAGAAAGTATACCGTGAGTGCAGACTCGTGTTTTACGGAAACGTGGTTGAATCAAAACATCTCAGACTCCAACGTGGATCTACCTGGCTTCACTCTCATACGATCGGACAGAGACTCTAAAGCTAGTGGCAAGAAAAAAGGTGGGGGCCTGGCTTTATTTGTGAACCAGAGATGGTGCAGTTCTGTACATATTACTGTCAAGGAGAAGATGTGTTGTCCAGATATTGAACTTTTGGCAGTTGGTATGAGGCCATATTATGTACCAAGAGAATTCAGTCATATGATAACAATACTTGTGTACATCCCACCCAAGGCAACTGCTGAAGTTCCATGTGAAGTTCTCCATGAACTCGTTGCTAAGATACAGACTAAACATCCTGAGGCACTATTGATAATATCAGGAGACTTCAACCATGTTTCCCTCTCCTCTCACCTGACTGGATTTACACAGTTTGTTAGCTGTCCAACCAGAGAAAATAAAACCCTTGATCTGCTGTATGCCAATGTCAAAGAAGCTTACAGAGCCATGCCTTACCACCACTGGGCAGGTCAGATCACAACTTGGTTCTTCTGCAGACATGTTACAAACCCCATGTGTGGAGGCAGACTGCAACTAAACTCACAGTCAGGAAATGGACAACAGAGGTTACTGAGGCTCTAAGAGACTGCTTTGAATGCACAGACTGGGATGTGTTGCTGGAAACAGAGGAGAACGTCATGGACATTGATAGACAGGTTGACTGTTTTACTGATTACATCAACTTCTGTAGAGACACAGTCATACCTACAAAGACTGTACACTGTTTCCACAATAACAAACCTTGGATTACCAGTGACATAAAGGCAATCCTCAATGAGAAGAAGGCAGCTTTTAGAGATGGTGACAAAGCACGGCTCAAACAAGTGCAACATGAGTTGAAGAAGAGACTTAAGATGGCAAAGGTGGAATACAAAGAGAAACTGGAGAGGAATCTACAACACAACAACATCCGTCCAGTTCTTCAATAGTTTCAATACGGCAGACACTCCTACTTTCAATGCTGCTTCTCCTCCTCCTCCTCCTCCTCCTCCACCTCCATCAAAGACAGACTCAACCCCCTGCAGTTTGCATACAAACAACACATTGGAGTGAACGATGCTGTCCTCTACATGCTTCACCGTGCCCTAGCTCATCTGGAGGAACCTGGCGCTTATGTGAGAATCATGTTCTTTGGTTTTTCAAGCGCATTCAACACCATCCAACCCAACATATAGACAAGCTCACAGGGATGGCAGTGGATCCTTCTTTTATCTCCTGCATCACAGATTACCTGACAGGAAGGCCACAGTATGTCAGGTTGGGGAACTGTGTTTCTGGGACATTAATGAGCAGCACGGGGGCTCCACAAGGAATTGTCCTGGCTCCATTCCTGTTCACACTGTACACGGCAGTGTGAACAGGAATGGAGCCAGGACAATCCCTGTTCACACTGTACACGGCAGACTTCAAATACAACTCTGCGTCCTGCCACATCCAGAAATACTCGGATGACACTGCTATTGTGGCAGTATCAGGAATGGGCAGGAGTCTGAATATAGGGACCTGATAAAAGCCTTCAGTGACTGGAGTCACAAGAACTCTCTCCACCTCAAAGACCAAGGAAATGATCATAGATTTCCTCAGGTCCAAGCCCCCTCTTCAGCCAGTGAATACCTGTGGGGTGGACATCGAGGTGGTGCCAAGCTATAAGTATCTAGGTGTACACCTGGATAATAAGTTGGACTGGTCCCTAAACACAGACGCTCTCTACAAAAAGGGGCAGAGCCGCCTCTTATTCTTGAGGAAGCTCAGATCTCTCGACATCTGTAGTAAGATGCTGCAGATGTTTTATCAGTCTGTGGTGGCAAGTGCGTTGTTTTATGCTGCAGTCTGCTGGGGAGGAAGCATCAGACACAAAGATGCAAGGCGGCTGGACAAACTAGTCAAAAGAGCTGGCTCTGTGATTGGAGTCAGGTTGGACGCACTGGAGGAGGTGGTGGAGAGATTCACACATCATGAACAACCCAGATCGTCCACTCCACAACACCTTGATGGACCAAAAAAACTGTGGTGTACGGCTCCTCTCTCTTCGATGCAGGACAGAGAGATACAGAAGTTCTTATATACCAACAGCCATCAGGCTTTATAATTTTTTGACATATAATAGATGAGCTGACAGATAATTCAATTTCCCCTTGGGGATGAATAAAGTTATTCTTAAATGATGTAATTTTCTCTTAGTGATGTCACAGTACAGTATCTCTGTGCTGAAATACATTGGTGTGATGAGGAGGAACATAAAACTTATGGACACACAAATCATGAATGATCCAGAATCCAGAATGTGTTTTCTTTAATTTAACATAATTCCTTTATAAAAATGCAGTAGTTATGGAATATTTGAGTTTGGTCAGAGTGGACATGAGAAAATGAAAAAATCTTAAAAGAAAACAGATGAAAATATAAAAAAAACATAGTTTTCTGATTACTTTTTGCTTATAAAAACACTTGAATTAGTGCCATCCGCCATTGAAAACAATTTTGACAGTTTTATACCGCCTAATTTTTTGCCTTAAATGTTGGGAATCCGAACTTAGAGTTTTCATTGAATGACTCGCACTACTATAGGTTAAACAAAAAAAAAACGGCCACAAGATACCTTGAAGTCTCCTCTAGAAATGCTGACAGTGGGATTAGTGTGTGACAGGATTGTTTTGTCCTGAATTAGGCCCCTCACTGATTATTCCAGTAATATGGACCATCCCAGACAACCTCCAGCCAGTTTAGTATTGAAAGGTCACGTGTGGTTATTAGCTGACACTGCATGCTCTGTAATCTGAGCTCACCCAGACATCCAGTGGCTGGCAAGACCAAAATATCAGCAAACATAACATTTTACCCTTTCACATCTTTCCTGTATTTCTGCTGCTGGATTCCTCTCATACATTATTATATGGTTGACACTGGTGAGAATGTAACTGCATGGATTCATCCCTCAGATGATTCTTTTTAAATACCTGGGTATTAGACTCGTAGATTTTATTTGCATGTATCATGAACTGAAGATAGTCATGATTGTTGACAGTGTTGACTGTGTGTGTGATGATACTGATGGTTAACCCTGTCCTTCACTGTTCCCTCAGACAAAAGAAGTGTATGGGTAAACTGCTGGAATATAATGCTGATGTCAACATCTGCAACAATGAGGGACTGACTGCTGTGAGTGGACTCTTCTCCAGTTGTGCTTCATGTTTCTGTTGAATGTCTTAAAATCAATGTAATCATCATTGTTAATCAAGTTATCGTAGTGTTATCTCTGTGACAGGTGGTTGTTTAAAGGGACAGTTTACCCCAAAAATACATATTTCTCCTCTTACCCGCCGTGCAATTTATATGTCGAGATAGTTTTGGTGTGAGCTGCCGAGTGTTGGAGATATCTGCCTTCTCCCAAATATAATGAAACTAGATGGCACTCAGCTTGTGGTCCTCAAAGTAACGATAGATTTGAAAAACTCATCAGCAGTGTCTCCTTCCAGAAATCATGTCCTGGTTAGAAAGAAGTGTGCATCTACAGCTAGCTCACCTCACAGTAGTGAGCTAGCTGGCGTTACAGCCTAGCCGAGGAGGACGCCATTAATGTGCTGTCACAAGGTGGAGCCTGTCATCCATGAGTAGATGAACACTACCTTTTGCGAGGTGATATGGTTGATGGGTGTAGTTGGGTAGAAAGAAAATAGTTCCAAAATAAAACTGCTTTCAACAGGGTCTGTGTATTATCTTGAGTAACTTGGTCATTATCTCTGGAAAGGGACATTGCTGTTGAGTTTTTCAAATTTGTTTTTTGGTCCTTTGACAAGCTCCACAACTCACACCAAAACAGTCTAGATTGATAAATAGCACCACAGATAAGCTATGTAGTTTTGATTTTTGGTAAACTGCCCCTTTACCTCCTGTAGTCAGGATAGTGATTGTTCATGTAAACCAATGCTACAGATCCACTGGTTGGCAGTGAATGGAAGAACGGAGCTCCTCCATGATCTGGTCCAGCATGTGTCCAATGTGGATGTGGAAGACGCCATGGGACAGACAGCTCTACATGTGGCCTGTCAGAATGGACACAAAACTGTGAGCCAATTTTAAAATACCTCTTTAATTAAAAAGCCATATAGAGCACAGGACTCAAAGCTTGGCAACAGATGTAAGTCTTTAGCTGGATCAGTTCAGTCCACTTTAGTCCATTTGAGCATTAGGAGCAGCATGGCTTCTAGGGGCTGCTTGTCAGGCTTTTAGGCCTTTATGGCCAGTAGTTTGAGGGCAGTAAATATTGGGTATTACTGGCAGGGCACAGTTGTTGACAGGATTTTGCATTCTCTTTGATCCAGGGGTGAAAGTAGATTGAAGTTCTTGCTGTTACTACTACTCCAACCTTTATCGCTTCATGTCCATTTTTTTAATGCCTGTATAGTATAGAAAGAAATTAACACTTAACATCATGTTTAGCAAATGATTCATTTGAATGGTCAAAGTGCCACGGAAGTGAATGTTGACAAAGCTTTCAAAATCATAACAATTTGTTTTGTTTTAAATGAGGAGAAAAATACAACTAATTTTAATGGACTATAGTTGAACAAGTCTCTGTCTTTGAATTCATCGATCATTGTGCTCAGAAACAAATAGAATAACTACTTCTTGGTTGTATGCCTCCACTAACCAGTCAAATTGCTGTTTACATCTATGTCTGTCCAGATTCTTATATATCCATGACAGCTGACAATGCTTCAAATATCAATGTCACTGCAAAGAAGCTAAATATCTTAAAACGTGGATGCTTCACACACATCTTTAACTCAGCAGCACAATACAATCAGCACAGTTTTAATGTGGACACCCAAGATTAGAGTCACCAAACCAGTATCTGACCAAATATTCCCCTTCTGTACCTGAGATGTGATGTTGAATAATGGCCAGAAAAGTGTTTTGCAGAAAATTATGTCACAGTAAAGTTGACCTTTTGAAGATATAAAATGTCATCATTTCATTTTATCCTATTAGACATTTGTGTGAAATTTTGTTATCATTAGCAAATGTGTGGTCGGCTTATGTTGTGGCCAAAAACATGTTTTTGAGGTCACAGTCACCTTGACCTTTGACGGGGTGGATGGTCAACCTGAAAATATAATGCCTGCGACCACTGGTGCAGAGGCACAAGAGTTTCTAAGATCGAAGTTATTTAATATTTGGGGACACTACACTTAATGAGAGTGAATTTTTCCCCAAAATGCAAAAGCACATTTTTCCAAGCTGTTCCAAGTGTTGTGGTGTAACCAACAGGAGAGCATTGATGTGTGTAGTGATTTTTGGGACATAATACTTTATGAGAATTAAGCTCTTGAATAGTTTTGTAGCATCTCCTTTCAGTGTTGTACTTTGTAGACAGCCCATGCGTACTCGTCTCATAGCCAGATGCACACAGGGCAGTGTTACTGCCCAGCTTGAAGAACGCCTTGTTTTGATGAAAATTTGGTCATAGTTCATTGTCTACCTAACTACGATTGGAAAGAGACTTTGTCTGATAACAATGTTTGCCCTGTAAGTTATTGATCTGGGAAGTTTGAATCTGTGGTTTCTCTTTTCTACAGTAACAAACTGCTTCAGGCAGACAACTGCTGTCCTCTCCTTTCATTACAGTGTGTCAGCACTGAATCTTTTAGTGGTACAGTGTACCAGACTGTACCGCCTACTTTCACCCCTGCTTTGATCCATATTACCGGTGGAACTCTGAGATGAATCACAGCCACTGGGTGCTTGGCTGTAGTTTTGGAGCTAAAATGCAACTTGGCTATGGATGTGGCTGTTCCTGTAGCTGTAATTGTGACTGGCGGGCTGTAATTTACAGCACATAAGATTGTTAAATTGGCCAAGTGTTGTTGTAAAGCCAGAGGCTCCTGCCACACATCCTTGTCATTACAATCATTAAATACATGTGTGTCACAGTGTCATGACGATGCATCCTTGAGGTTAACTGCTGTGAGCATAGCATGAGCCAGCCACAGCAGAGGGCTCACCCACTTAGGCTGTGCGCACTGCTAGTGGATGGAGCTGCTGTCCATGCCTGGCTCTCCTCCAGAAATATGAATAATACACCAGATATTATCCATTACAGAGATCCTCTCATTTTACAACCTTTTATCCTATCGATAATTCAGCCATTACATCATGAGAATGTAGACCCAGAAATCATTTCTGTAAATTGTTACTATCATCCAGTATATCAGTGTGTGATGTGTGTGTGTGTGTGTGTGTGTGTTTGCTCAGACGGTGTTGTGTCTTCTGGACAGTGGAGCTGACATCAATCGGCCCAACGTCTCTGGAGCCACACCCCTTTACTTTGCCTGCAGGTGATGTCATCAGTGATGGTATTGTAATGCTGATGATTCATGGTGTGGCACTGATGCATATACTTAGACTCTTAATTTCAAAAAGGACTTAACCAACCAGAGTTGGCTTTTTACAGTTAGTAACTCACATGTTAGAACCTGGAATGTGAGGGATTGAACTATTGTAAAATACCCATGGATAACGCTTTGTATCATAGTGCCAGTATTTGACAGTCCGTTACTGTAGTTGTATGAAACTTGTCTTGTGTTGTTCTGTAGTCATGGCCAAAGAGACACAGCGCAGATCCTGCTCTCTCGAGGTGCCAAATACCTCGCTGACAAGAATGGAATCACTCCTCTGGATCTCTGTGTGCAGGTGAGTGTGTGTTTTTTGCCTCCTTTTTACCATCCACGACCTTTACACCTTTTTCTGTTAGTGTTGTGTGTTGTTACTGTACCTCCTGTGTGTGGTCAGGGTGGATATGGGGAGACCTGCGAGATCCTCATCCAGCACCACGGCAGACTTTTCCAGACCCTCATCCAGATGACACAAAATGATGATATGAAGGAGAACATGGTAGGACCACTTTGTCTCTACAGTCATTCAGTCCCTGTGCATACACTTCTATTGATATGTGTGTGTGTGTGTGTGTGTGTGTGTGTGTGTGTGTGTGTGTGTGTGTGTGTAGCTCAGGCAGGTCCTGGAGCATGTCTCTCAGCAGAGCGACAGTCATTACCAGAGGATCTTGACCAGTCTTGCTGAGGTAGCTACCACCAATGGACACAAGCTTCTCAGGTATAACTTTATATATTTGATTCTCATATTTGCCTCTTTTTCTTGTTTGTTATTGATCTGTTATACAGAATGTTTTAACTTACTCACAGTTTTAGAGGCAGGAATCATTTGACATGTTTTAGGAACCACTTCTTGACTTTCTTTCAGAGTGAGATGTTCAGATTGGTATGAATCTCATGTCAGCATTAAGACTGTCAGCAGGGAGAAACAGCCCGTTTGACTACGTCCAAAGTTCAGAGTTCTGTGTTTAATGACTTACTGTATCTTAGGGATGGGCGAAAGAAAAAGATTTGAAAAAGATTCAAAGCTTTAGGGCTTCAAACGCAGCAAACACAGTGACATCTGGTGGTTTGCAGAACGTACAGCAGCCCTTTAAGACTGACAGAAGCACCACAGCCCCTCTCAGAATTTAATAGTTTTATATGTGTGCAATAAGCCTGTGTGTTGTCATTAAATCTGAAATTCTTTTGATCAGAATACTTTTTACCATCAGCTGCATCAAATGTAGATGCAAGATTCCCATAGTCATGGAAAACTTGGAAAAGTCATGGAATTCACATTTTCCAGGCCTGGAAAAGTCATAGAATTAGTAAAAATCATTGACAGTTTTAAAAAAAGTTGTGGAATTTTGTTGTGTGTATAATGTCATTGTTAAAGTTATCTGCTCTGGTTAACCTTCAACATAACGCAACATAACGTCAAATGTATTTTCTGAAGCTATCAATGTAACGCAGCTCAGATATGCATCCATGTGTGACAACATTTTGTTTACCATCACATACCTTTCCTCGTTTTCTCCCTGCGTTCTTACTCTTCCTCCACGTGTGGCAGCTAGCTGAAATTTATGTTTGAATCTGATATGTTTGAAAAATGCTGGGCAAGTTTTTTTTCTTATTATGGGTCCTTAAAGTCATAGAAAAGTTTTGAAATTTTCTCCATGAAAATGTGTGGGAACCCTGTTGATGGTATTGTGCAGAATGTTACAGTAAAATAATTAATTAATGCATCATCCACAAAGCCTACATACTGTATAAACCATTTTGCTGACTTTAAACCTTAATGTACTGTATTGGTATAGTTTATATGAATTGCAGTGTGATATGATTGGAGACTGATATTCATAATGTTAGCTTTTTATTTTTATTTTAACGTAATTACCTGGTATCAAGTGGAAATGTTCTCATGCTCATGATTAAACACCTTTCCAGTGTAAATCACCATATTTCTGTTATTCTTCTCAGCATAGTAACATAATAACATGCAAAACTTTTAAACCTGTCCAACTGAATGAAGCGCTTTCGGTTGCACCAGTGACATTTGACGCTCCAGATGTCATCAATCACGTGGTGTTCTTGATTTGATTCAAACTCAGACACAATGTATTGAAACAGTGTGCCTCACAGGAGTGAAACAAGTTTTGTAGCTTTGGTATCATGAACCCATCTCTACTGTTTCTCCTTTCTTAAATCACATTACATAAATGTAAAAACAACAATTTGTGGTCTCTATCATTCTATCCTGTCATGCTTGTGATGTAGATAAAAATTAAAACCAGTATAGATTATAGATTGTTGAACATTGTGTGTCCTGGTCCTTCGTGATTTCAAACTGTGTCTTTCCTAACGGAAGCCTTTCCTCTACCAGGATTCACCTCAATAACCAATTTATTATTTTAAGATTTAGAATTTAAGATACAGATACATATTAAAAATCAAGTCACCGACAGTCATAGACACTTAACTAGAATCAATAGATTGAATGTGTGACTTTCTGTGTAATTCTGAGTGTTTCAGTGATGGCTGATGGACAGAAGGGAACTGTTTTCCCTCTTTAGATATTTCTCAGAGGTTGTCTTTGTGTAAGACAGCAGTGTGACATCAGCATCTCACAGCGAAGCTTTAAAGATCAATGCTGAGAAGAAATAGAGGATCAAAGATGTTCTCACAGACAAGTGTCCCCTGTTTTACTCAGTTGAATCAGCGTGATCAGTACTCCTCTCCCTCACTGACTGCAGACAGACTTGGAAACAATTACAAATGGCAAACATTACAATATTGTGCCTCCCTGTACTGCAGCTGTCTTATCTGTGACAGTGTGTTTGATTTGATGGAACTGCATTACAAACTGATTGTTGAGTGGTGCTAAGATGTGTTTGACTCTGTCCCTCCTCAGCCTGTCCAGCAGTTATGAAGCTCAGATGAAGAGTCTGCTGAGAATCGTTCGTATTTTCTGCCATGTGTTTCGCCTGGGGCCTTCATCCCCCAACAATGGCAACGACATGGGCTACAACGGCAACAAGACACCTCGCAGCCAGGTCTTTAAGGTTAGTACAAGCTGTATAGAAAGTATACTGTGATCTGTAAGGGCTGTAAAACCACTGAGTAGTCTGCTGGGATGGAAGTAGTGTATGTTCTGTGTTATTTGCAAAAGTGTGAGATTCAAATGTCAGCAAAAATTAAGTAAATATTGAGGCACAAAATAGGAAAGAAATCTGCACACTGTTTTGCCCCCATGATTCTTTTAATAGAGTGCAGAAGTCACGCCGCTTCCAGTAGAGCTCATGGGACCTTAGATTGGAAAAAATATGAATGGCCGTGAATGGGGAGAGCAATATTATCTTTTGTTCCGAATGGCCGTGAATGGGGAGAGCAATATTATCTTTTGTTCCCATTTGAGTTGTGACATGAAATCTAAATATGTTGTTAATGAATTTAAAACATAAATTTTAAGGTCAAGAAAGTCATACTTTGTGGTAAAACTGTTGAGACGAGGATTCCCTCCCCCGTGATGCTGCATATGCGTGATCTTACATTATGCTCAAAGAGTGGGACTTTGTTTCATATTTGCCGGGGTAGTAGCGACGCGCCTCTTGCTCCTTGGTGCTATATATCCCTTGCTGGTGGATGTATTCTCAAGATGGCGAAACGTTATGGAACTACCCAGAGGACTTACCCGCACAATGTACAAACAAATCCGAAATTCTCCTTTACGAGAATAAGTCAGATTATTGGTGGAGGTAATAGTACACCAATGATGACATATTTATGAATGCAGACATCGATCTTTGCCAATAAACAACTGAAAATGTTACACAATGTCCCTTTAATACTTAATCTTACTACAGACAAATAGATCAGAGGCGACATATGAACAATTGGAAGCAGCCAACATGCTTTTTCTTATTTTGCACAATGAATGAATATTTCAAACATTGAAAAGCATTCTGTATAATGTCTCCATCTCCTGGTGGGCCATCACAATAAGAGTAGACATGCAAAATATGATGTCAATTCCACTACATCACTACACCACCTAATTTTAGTGATCCACATGATCACTAAAATTAGGTGGGGGAAAAAAGTGGATATATCGATATCGGTATCAGTTATCGGTCAAATGAGTTATTATGTATCAGCATTTTGGATATCGACAAAAAAATCCAATGTAACGGAAAAGTAATGTAATGGAAATTCCTAGTAACGGAAATGTTATTGCAGAAATACTGAAGAAATTAGTTTATTTAGATACAGTGTCTCCATTGCAGAGTTTGTCAACAAGAGAGCACTCACAAATAAGTAAATGTTACTTTTAATTATGCGTGACAGAAGAAAACAATGGACATGTTAACCAGGGTTGGAAATTAGCACCAGCCACCAGTCAAATGCTGGTAAAACATGCATCGAGTGGCGGCTGGATTGGCTTCACTCATCAGCTAAAAAAAAGGTGATATATTGGGTGGCTGGTCTATTGTGTAATCCACCAGTGGCAGTGGCAGGTGGACAAAAAAGTTAATGTCCAACCCTGGTTAAAGACGTTCAATGCATTACACGTTAAATGTGTTAAATGTGATGAACACGTCTATTGTCATTTGTGAGTGCCAACAAATGTATTCGTTTTTTTTGTGATTTATTTTTTGTTTTTTTGTTTGGACAGCACCCATTACAGACCATTATAGATCACAGTGTGTATTTACAACAAACCCTTACGTCACATACATAATATCAAACAGCGCTGAGCAAATGCTGCCGCACATGGTGAGTTTTTAGTCACCTCAAGAAAGGCCCACCCAAAAAAAATCAACACCAGTTTAAGTGTATGGTGTATTTAAAATATTTTCACTGCTTTACATCAAAGCCACCAGACTGAAACGGTAATTTTACTTAGCGCAACTGGTCTACCGTGTCCTCAGTTGGTTAGTGTATGGTAAGTTGAATAGATATTAAAATATAGCGTCCTTTTCCACAGCAGCACATTGTTTAGCATCAGTGCTGACAGGTCGGACCATAGTGATTAAGTGAGTATCTTTTAAATGTTAGTTATGGCTGAAAATGACAACAGAAAGAGACAAATGTACTGATTTGATATATCTATACAATTGAAAGTAATTAGCAATTGTCCACCCGAAGGTGATTGCTGTTTTTTGTGCAATGTCACATTGATTTGGTCTTTACTTATGAGACACTTAAGTTGAGCCTGCCTGTTCTTTTGTTTCACCAGAGAGCACTAACATGTTTATTTTTGGACTGTAGAATGTCCTGCTCACTACATATCTTGGTCACTAATTGACGAACCTCATTTATGTGACAGTTATCAAAAATGTTTGTGTTATGAGTTTGTGTTATTTTAAAAAGAATTTGGGGTTTTCTTTTTTTCTTTTTCTTTTTTAACTTTCAAATATCAAGATTGGCCTCAAAATAACATACTCCAGCTTTTGGAATTTGTAATGAAACTGTTACTATGTGGTTGAAGTACTTATGTTTAGCTTATGATTTTTGAAGTTGATGAAAGTGGTGAAAGTAAGCCAAAACAATGAGCTAAAAGACTCAAAAAATGCCACTAAGCTGCAGAGTTGGTTATAAGTCATTGTGGGTTTGTCCCCACGAGTGACCCCTTTCATATAACACTGAGTCATGTGAGCCTTTGTTAATATGAAAACATTGATGACTACAGCACTCGTGTAGGGTTTGAAAATGTCTGACTTTGCCATGTTCTGGTGGTAGTACAAAAACAGCAGAGGGGCAATAGTGAAACTTTGTGTAGTGTATTGCATATTGTATTGAAAGCTAGTTGGCAACAGTGGCACATGATAATACTGACTCGACTTTGTGTCCTTTCAACTAAAACAGCAGCAATAAGAACTGACTCCATTGGTTACAGATGTGTGTGAGACAGATGGAGGTGGAGACGGTACAAAAAACTGAATGTTCCTGGACAGGTTCTGCTGTCTTTGATGTGAGACATGGATTTTTTTTTATCATTTGCAGTTAATCATAAACCTCTGCATGTCAAATACACTGATGTGTTAAAATCTGGGAAATTTGATCTGTGGAAACCTTCCTACCGTCAAGGTAGTTGGAGCTGGGTATTTAAATTTCATCTTCCACTGAATGAAAGTCTGACAGGTGATTTACTCTGATATTTAATATTCCATTTGAAAATGATTGGTACTTTGGTGGGTTTGGACAGAGTTAGGGTTGGGCAATATTGATAAAATCTGCTTTCATGCTATCAAGGTCCTTCCAATCCTATAAATCTATTACGGTCATAAAGCAGTTCTGCTCAATGATTTGAACTCTGCCTGCAATCACCTGACCCAACAAATTTCTTTTAAAGCAGCAGTGACTTTGGCATGACTCTTTAAGTTTGACAAATGTCATAGCTTATAGTATACGTATTTCAGAATTGCTCAACCCTAAATAGTTGTCATTATCTTGGGGTTGGGATTGTATGATTTTTTTGATTTGCATCAACACTACTCAGACCGACTTCTAACTTCACCCCTTTAATACACAGAAAGGAAGGTTTAGATACTGTAGTGTTTGGGTTTGCTATCTGTGGCACACGTCTGCACGTCCATTTGCTAACTGTAAAGAGCCAAAAATCTTTAATTAAATGGAGAAAAGAAAGCAAACCAGAACAAAATCACCATAAAAAAAAAGTTCACAGTTGATGTGGAAGCTTTTATTTATTTCATTTATGCTTTATTTAGCCAGGAAGGCCCCACTGAGGTATATACGATTTGTTCTTCCAGGGAGTCAAGACATTTAATGACATTTAATGATTCCATAGTTAACCTTTTATAAAAATTTTTGTTGTAAGATTTAAACAGGATTCTGTTCCGACACTAACTTAAAAAGAAAACCTTCTCATCATGCAGCACGTTTGTTTAAAGGGTATTTTCATCCAAATAACAAAAATCTTTCAGATTTCACCCTCCACCCAAATACAGTAAAGATGAAGAGTATTCATAGGGATTTATTCTCCAGTAGCAAGTAGTTACAACAAACTCAGGACCACAGAATGTGGATTATGCAGAGAAACAAGGTCACTGTGTCTGAAACGAGATTTTGCCGTTTACTTTTTTGTGCCTCCATGCTGGCGATAGCTACGGCCGCAGGTATTATGTTTTCGTGTTGTCTGTCCATCCGTGTTTATTCTCGTCAACGCAATATAAGAACGGAATTTCTTGAGATTTGGCACAAACGTTCACTTAGACTTAACTATGAACTGATTTTGGCTTTCAAATGTCAAAGTCACTGTTACCATGTCTGTATTATTCTCATGTACTCAATATCTCAAGAACACCTCGAGGGAATTTCTTCAAATTTGGCACAAATGTCTGCTTGGGCTCTGCTATAAACGGATTAGATTTTGGTGGTCAATGGTCAAGGTCACTGTGACCTTGCGTCCAGCTCATTCTCATGTCATGTGATATCTCAAGAACACCACGAGGAAATTTCTTCAAACTTGGCACAGAAGTCCACTTAGACTCAACAACAAACTGATTAGATTTTGGTAGTAAAAGGCCAAGGTCATCGTGATCTTGTCGGTCTTATTCAAGTTAACATAATATTTAAAGAACACCTTGAGGGAATTTCTTTAAATTTAGCACAAATGTCCATTAGAACTCAAGGATAAACTTATTACATTTTGGTGGTCAAAGGTGAACGTCACTGTTACCCCAAAAACATGTTTTGGCCATAACTCAAAAATGCACAGGATAATTATGTCAAAATTTCATAAAAATGTCTTTAATGATAAAGGTTTTTTTGGGCCATTATTCAGCGTCATAACTGATGGACAGAAGGGGAGACATTTGGTTAGATACTGAATCTGGGGTGTCCACCTTGAAACTGTGCTGATTGTATAGATCTTCTGTGCTGCTGGGTCGAAAATGTGTGTATGAAGCATTCATGTTGTCGAGTGTGTAGCTTTTTTGCAATAACTTCCACATTTAAAGCACTGTCATGGCTACATGAGTGTGGACAGACATGGATGTAAACTGTAACTGTAGGCATACAACTGCGGGGCGGTAATTCTATTATCTTTTTTATTTTTTTTAACTGTCATTTTTCCCTCTTATGAGCTCTTCAGACAGAATACCATTCACCTCAATTGAAGGCAAATAATCAGAGACAATTAGAGACAAATATCTAAAAACGTGGTCAAAGAAAACGCAGCTATCTCGGGCGAGTTCACAAAAGGGTTGCACAGCTTTTGTGGCTGTCTCAACCTGCACAAATAGGACGAAAAGAAGCCATGTAATTCTCAAATCACCTGCAAAGGGTCAAATGCAGCCCAAACTGCACTGCCAAGCAAATAGCATCTTGGTGCTCCTGTGCTATTTACATGTATTTAAATTAGGTAATTTTGTGCAAAATTGGCCCCTTTCTACGCAAATTAGCATTATTGCAAAAAACAGTCCAATTCATAAAGAGCAGCACTAATAGCCACATGCAGTTACAGTGTAATTATTAGCATCTTCAGAGGGTTGGTGGTAACTGAAGGGCACTGACAGACTTGGATATTAAGCCCAAATATAGTTTCTGCCTGTCAGGTATAAATTCCTTGCCTGAAGTGAACTGGTCAGGTCCTGTCACTTCAGTTTGAAAATTTCAGTTTTCTTTTTTTCTCTGCCATTGTTCTGCCTACAAAATTTATACTTTGGCACATGGATGATTGTATCCAGTGACAACACTTTATTTGTGTGTTTGTGCTGTAATGTCATTAGCGCAATGTCTTTTGTGAATCAAACCTTGGCGGGGCAGATAGTTCCAAGTGATGTGCAATTCATAGTGCTGTCAGCAGCCACCATCCACTCTGTGAATTCACACCTCCGTTGCTACTGTAGATGGCACAAGAGGTAAGAAAGAAAATATGTATTTTTTTGCGATTTGGATGGCCTGACAATAAAAAGCAAACTTCTCTGCTGGTGCAACTGACAGGGTCCTCAGATCTTTGAAATCCTGATCCTGATTTCAACGACCTTTAGTGTAGTCAGAACGTTCTTTGCTTGTAGTCAGTTGGACAAAGGGCATTCTCTAGAACTTTTTCCTCTTTGAAATTTGTCTTCACTCAATCCCAGATTCTGTGGAAAAGTTGAAGGCTAAAGTTACTCTTCATATATCTTCATTGATCACTCTCTTTGTTTTCTCTTTGATCCTGTGTACCTCTCACCTATTGTCTGTCTCTTTTAGCCTTTGGAGCTGCTGTGGCACTCCCTGGATGAGTGGCTGGTGCTTATCTCCACAGAGCTGGACAGGAACAGGAAGAACCCGTCTTCCTCCTCATCCAGCAGCGAGATAGCCTCTCTGCTTCTGAAACAGCGAGAGGTCGACCACTCCGGGTCCACACCCAAACTCCCCTCCTTACTGGACCCTCAGACTGTCATGGAAACAGAGGTCTATGCTGACGGCGAGGATGTCATCTCCATGACAGCCAATCGGCTCAGCGCTGTGATCCAGGCCTTCTATATGTGCTGCTCCTGTCAGATGCCACAAGGGTCTGTGCTCAGACTTCACTTGTCAGCTGTCATATGTAGTCAGTACACAGGAAAAAGTTAAATTTTGGTTCTGTACATCTGGAGTCTGTTAAGATCACAGCTGTACTACTGCTACTACTGTACAGCCACTACTACTCTTGGTACTACCACTGCCACTACTGCTATACTACTACTGACACTAATACTATAGCCACTACTACTACAGCAACTGTACTACTGCTACTACAGCCACTACTAATACTACTCTTGGTACTAGTAGCAACTGTACTACTGCTACTACAGCCACTACTAATACTACTCTTGGTACTACCACTGCCACTACTGCTGTACTACTACTGACACTAGTACTATAGCCACTTCTTATACTACTCTTGGTACAGCCACTACTGCTATGCTACTTCTGATACTTTTACCACAGCCACCACTTCTATTACTGGTACTACTGCCAGTATACGGCCAGTACTAGTATAAAGCAGGGCTCAAAGTACCACATGCATATGTACACACAGAATTTGAGCTGTGCACATAATTCTCAGCTCTACATGCACTGGTACACATAATTTGGTACAGGTGTCAACTCACACATTGACCACAAGACTCACGCAATTGATGAGCAGCACAGCTTCAACAGCAAAACTGGATATTGCTAATATGGATGGGATATTGGATATTGGATAGACATTCGCTCTATATCCAACAGCATTTGTAACTCAGTTTCAGCTGATGTTGGCAGCAGGAGGATGGCTAGCTTACCCCCCAGCTCTACACTTAACTGCTGGGGACTTACTTATGGATCATCAAATAACATACAACCAGTGTTTTTTCAATACCTTGCCAATATTAGGGAAAATTATGATTTAAAAAATTATACTAAATTGGTCTCATGTAGCACATTTATTTATAATAACTTTTTTGTTACTTACTTTACATGAATATTTTAATAGAAAATAATGGCAGTTTCAGTGTAATTTTTTCTAGTGATCCAAGTTTAATACCTAATTGCCTACACAGGACACATTTCTTCACATAGGATTTTAGTGCTTCCTCTGTTTTTATGCCTCCACACCAGCAATAGCCATGGCAGGAGACCAGTGGCGGCTGCTGGTCTTTCAAACAGGGGAAGCTCACTTTAAGTTAACATCATAAAATTTGTCATATTGTAGCGAAGCAGTAACTTATAAAAGGAACATTTAATTGAAGCTGATTTTCAACCACACTCATGCCATAGAACCACAGCAAAACACACCTCCAAGATTTTCAGATGGGTTTAGTTGTGTGTGTACTGTACAAACGATGAAAATGAGCTATATCGCTTATGGAAATAAGGCACTCTGTCAGAAGACTCCACTCGCAAATATCTGCATGGGACTGAGCTCGCAATGCGACGATGCTGGTGTGTATTTCCAAAGCGCTGTCAATCAAAAAGGGGTTCAGCCTTTTAGACAATTCCTCCAATCATCATGCATACCCCGAGCGTCTTCTCCCGCCTACCGCTCCATTAGGTCCCAGGGAAGCTGAGCCTCCCTGGAAGAGACGATTTTGTCGTATTTATCCAATGACCATCTCGCTTTGCTGCATGAAAAAAACCCTGCTCAGCGCTGTCTCCTAGGAATGCTTGGAGGCTCCACATCCACCGTGTTGACATGAGAATGTATGACAGGGAGGCCGCGTTTGAAAACTGGTGATAAACAGCTGACGTTTGAACATCATAGTCATGATGTTAAACGCATCCTAGCACACGTTTAATGCAATGTAGATTCTTATTTTAATGTAAATTATACAACAGTTGGTTCCGACCAACAAATTTGATTGGACGAGAGGCATTCCGTGAGTGCTGATATAGAGTATAACATCACTGGGACTTGTAACAGTAAAATCACTCCGCTCACAGGTGTTATAAAAATAAATACAACCGTTAGCTAACCAACTGTCACACTCGCTACATTGACGCAAACTGGCACTATAACGTTACACCACGAAGATGGATATTTTCCCCAAAATTACATTTGAATTAAATTATGAGTGGTCGTCAGGAGAGGACGCAGGAGAGGACGAGGAAAAGGAAAGCCAGGACTCTTCTGTGCAGACCTCCAGGTGTGTTTGTGTATCATCAGCCGAGCTCGACAAACTGCAGAGGAGCAAAAATTAAGCGAACACGGTCAGGAATTGTCAATGATCATCTGATGAGGTACGGATGAGGATGAGGGAGAGTGGAAGGTGAATCCGGCCGTGCTAACATCCAGGTTTGCCAACGTTTCATCAGCCGAACTGGACGAAGTTACACAGCTACAGATCAATGTAAATACAAAGTAGGCTAGCTTGTGAGTTCCTGGTGTGTGTGCTGCGTCGCCTGGCAACAGACTGGGGGAACTGTTTTTTTTTTCCGCGGAGCTACATAACATACTTAAATAATTTATTTAATCACCTTTTGTTAACATTTCCTTACTCAGCATTGCTGTTTAAGCTGTGGTTGAACTGTTGTATAAAAGCAATATCACACTCGAGGTTGTGACGTTGTACTGTATATCGTCACGGCTGTGATTCGGCCGAAGACAATTACAGCCGTTTCACTCCCTCTCGTGTAATATTGCTTAATTCAATAGTGCATATTTGACCATTTCTTCTATGAAATTTTAGGGGAAGTTCAGCCTCCCTTGTTGTCTCAGAGCAATTGCCCCTGCAGGAGACATTATGTTTTTGGGTTGTCTGTCCATCCCATTCTCGAGAATGCGATATCTCAAGAGCCAAGGACTCAACAATGAACACACACAATGTCACAGGTCAAGGTCACTGTGACCTTGCATCTGTCTCATTTTGTGAACGCGATATCTCGAACACCTTGACGGAATTCTTACAAATTTAGAATAAACACCCACTTAGACTCAACAATGAACTGATTAGATTTTGGTGGTCAAAGGCCAAGGTTTCTGTGAATCTTGTGTCTGTCTCATATTGTGAACGTGATATCTCAAGAACACCGTTAGGGAATTCTTTCAAATCTGGTACCAATGCCCACTTGGACTTAGATTTCCATTGTCAAAGGTCAAGGTCAGTGTGACCTTACATCTGTCTTATTCATGTGAATGCGACATCTCAAGAACACCTGAGGAAAATTTCTTTAAATTTGACACAAATGTCCACTTGGACTCAATAATTAATACTTGTCAAGGTCAAGGTCACTATGACCTCACAAAACGTGTATTCGGCCATAACTCAGGAATTCATACGCTAATTATGACAGTTTCACACAAATGTCTAAAAGGATAAAATTATTACATTATATATCCCAAAGGTAAAAGATCAACTTCACTAATGCAAAATAACATTTCCCAATGACTTCCAGTGTGTTTAATTTCATTCATATTCACAAACTGCACATTCTCGGAACCCTTCGGCTGTATTCGGCGTCTGACTTCCGGCAGTCCGGTTTGATTTGGGTGGAGGAGGCGAATTTTCGTTTCCGACTTCCGTTTATATATAAGTAAATATGCTGAAACATTGCAATAGATTGCAGTGACGCCAATTATGTTCCGCCTCGTTAGTTCACCGCATGGACCGTTTAACCTGGCAACAACTGCAGCCGGCTGAAACGTGATTGGTCAATATCACGCGGACTACAAACAGCCTAGCACCGGAAACCAGGGCTCTTCCACTCTTCTTCCGGCGGCAAGATCTCCGGGGTTTGCCTACAGACTCTACATTCACTGAATGTAGAGTCTGTATATAGAGACTACAAACTGCATAAAAAGCTTCTGTAAACATTGGAAGATGGTAATTGAAACGTAGAGGTAAATAATCAGTCAGTTAATATCTATTTATTTAATAACATGGAAAAAAGTGTACACCAAGAAGACCCAATATGAATAATTTAAAAAGGTCTCCATTTAAGGTTTGCTGAGAAGCTGCTTAAAATGCAACTATGACCATATAAAGTTTGAAATAGTTTCACTGAACTTAACTAGCCTGGAAATCCAGACCCAAATCTAGAAAGATTTAGGGTCTGGCTATGAGTAATGTAAATGGCCCAACTCGAGGGGCGGCACCAAGCATGCATTTGAAAATATCACTGCACGCAATTGGATAACACCACAACCAATCAGAACAATACACGGGGTGACATATCCAGAGCACTACCAGCGGAGCTAACTGGTAGACTCTTGCCGTATCCGGTCGGCAAAACAGCAAAAACGTCCTTCTTGCAAAGGAAAGATTTGTGCGCCGTCTTTTGTTCCTCTTTTAGAGAAAAAGCCAAGTCTAACTCGTTCATTGTAGCGGCCAAAGCCGTTTCAAACAACTGGTGTTCATCCGTAGCCATCTTGCAATGTTTACTGACTGATTCCAGACTTCGTAGTTGCAGCGCTGTCGTCATCTGTTTAGCTCGCCTCTGGCTCGCCTATATCAGATACACCGATGTGATTGGTGCAGCTCGGCTACGAGGGCATGGGTAATGAGCATCTTTACTGATTGCCAGAGTGACTCGCTGAGCAAATTCAAATTGTGCTCTTGCGAGAACTCTGGATTTGGACCTTAAAGGGAAATTTGGGTTTATTTCAACCCGTCTCCTATTGTCCTAAATTTGTTTCAAGTCACTAGTGACATAGAAATAATAGTTAGCATGTTAGCCGTTAGCCTAGATACAGCCGTAGCGTCAGACCTGTTAAAACTTAATTGAACGGGCATCCTTTCAAGTGCAAAGTTAGTCCACTAAACAAGCTTTTCTTCCACAAAGAC
>NC_065511.1:4547252-4548241 GCF_006386435.1 Epinephelus moara
AGGCTAACGGCTAACATGCTAACTATTATTTCTATGTCACTAGTGACTTGAAACAAATTTAGGACGATAGGAGACGGGTTGAAATAAACCGAAATTTCCCTTTAACTGTAATTTTGGTCAAATCCAACCATGGTGGAAATGTGGATAAAGGAGAACAAATAAACCACATGGTGCAATAACAAGATTTTCTGGTCCAAGTAAGAATATTTTGGTGCCTGTAACTTTAAAAGTCAAATGCACTCATGCATGTACACAGAAGAAAAGTATTTCTAGCTCTGAAGCCTGCTTTAATACCCACTGCAACGTAGATCCGATGTGATGTCAGTGATCTGCTCACTCTTTTCTTTATGCTGCTGCTGTTTGTCGTGTCTCATAAGCTTCATCTCCACCCTGCATCCATCTGTAGGCTCAGAGTCCACAGTAACACATTGTCTACAAAGGCTGTGTAGTGAAATTAATGCAAAAGCAGCAGCTTCCGTCTTATGTCAGTGACACACCACGTGTCACCACAGCCATTGACAAAGCTCACAAACACATCCACTGTTGTTAAAAAAAACATTTCAAGCTTAAAAAGACCAACCACATTGCTGTTATGTGCTAAAGTGTGAGTGAAGCTGTTACACAGCAGGTGTAAACAGCTGTATTGACAAACATACAAGCGTATCTGTTCTGTCAAATGCATGCAAGGCAGACGAATGAGTAACACAGCTGAAATGTGTCCTCTGTAGACAGCTCAAGTTCCCCTGCTGAGAGGTGTCACTCCTCAGTCTCTGCTGTGCTGAGCCTGGTGTCTTCTTAGTGACAAGGAGAGATGTACTGTATGCCTCGAGTGCATTTATCTCTATTGATAGTCTGCATTCAAATGGAAAACTAATGCTTATTCTGCTAGCACACTGATACAGCTGTCCATAGAATAGTGTGGCTCAATGCTGCAGTATTTGTCTGATCTATTAGCAAAACGCTGTGTAAATATATATCTATATATATAT
>NC_065511.1:4548489-4562074 GCF_006386435.1 Epinephelus moara
TATATATATATGTATATGTATGTATGTATATGTATGTATGTATGTATGTATGCATACTCAGTGCACTACTCAGTTTTCAAGAACTTGAGATAGCTCCCACTGTGATCTGCACTGCTTTGTCTGCCTCCTGTTTGCACTTACATTTCACTCTCTTTGTTTAAACTTTTCTCTGGGTCCATAATTATACACAATTCAGTCATTAATGATTCTTACTTAACAGTCAGTAGAGGCCTGTTATTGACCTGCCTGCTGAGCTGAGCTCTCTCTGTTTCTGTTGATGTTGCTCTCATCTTCTTTACTCTGCTCTTTATCACAAAGTGATGTCTTCTGTTGTGATCCAATATAATTGCCAGTGTAGGAGAATTTGCCATTTCAGATAAAACTGAATGATCTGATTGTAAAACAGATGCTGGTACTGAGATGGTAATGCTGTCTCTTTTTCTCTCTCACTTCATCTTCCTCACTCTTCACCTCCCTCTCCCCTCACCCAGAATGACGTCTCCTCGCTTTATTGAGTTTGTCTGCAAGCATGATGAGGTGCTCAAGTGTTTTGTAACCAGGTGAGTCAATGTGGCCCTCTGCCATACTTCAGCCTCCCCGCACAGCACCCAGAGACTGAGGATTGATCTAGCAGCTTCTTTCCTCCTAATTTATTTCTGCTCTTATCTCTCCGTACTCTCAGTCCCTCATCATGTTTCTTGCTCTGTTCATCCCTCTGCCTCTTTTTTTTTCAGGAATCCAAAGATCATCTTTAACCACTTCCATTTCCTCCTGGAGTGTCCAGAGTTGATGTCACGCTTCATGCATATCATTAAGGGCCAGGTAAGGATTCATTTACTAAAGGGTTTTAGAGCCTTTACATGGCAGCACAAGTTTGTAAGCTAAATTCAGTCCACCGGAAAACATGGTCTGTTCTTCTTCGAGCAAGAGATAACAGTTGTTTTTCATCAGAAAGTGCACACTTGAAGTATGTAATACACAACATCCATAAACCTTTTCTTATCTGTATGTTGATTTGAATGTTGTCGCCTCATATTTACTACAGTTACACACTGAAACATTGCAATATAGTAGATCTAGTGTACGTATAAAGGTAGTAGCAAAAATACTTTCATAATCTTAATATTGAAATTCAGTCATCTACCTAAAGGGAAATTTTACAACCTGGACCTTGTTTTACCATGTTTTTGTTTCAAAGGTCAAGAGCTAAGGTCACTGTGACCTCATCTGTCTCATAGTGAATGCGATACCTCAAGAACATCTTAAATGAATTCTTTCAAATTTGGCACAAACACACAATGACAACTCAAAGATGAACAAATTAGATTTTTGTGGTCAAAGGTCAAGGTCACTGTGACCTTGTTTGTCTCATTCTTGTGAATTTGATATCTCAAGAACGCCTTGAGAGATTTTCTTCAAATTTGGCACAAATAGCCACTTAGACTCAAAAATGAACTGATTAGAATTTGGCGTTTGAAGGTCAAAGGTCAATGTGACCTCACAAAACATGTTTTTGGCCATATCTCAAGAATTCATATGTTAATTGTGTCAACATTCTCACACAAATTTTGAAAAAGGATAAAATGATGACATTTTATATTCAAATGGCCAAAGGTTGAAATCACTGTGATATAATTTTCTGCAGTTTTCTTTGTCTTTATTTAATGTCATATCTCAGGAACAGAAGGGGAGACATTTGGTCAGATACAGAATTGGTGACACTGATCTTGGCTGTCCACCTTGAAACTGTGCTCATTGTATAGATCTTCTGTGCTGCCTGGGGGAAGATGTGTATTTCTAGTTATTAAAGGTCCTCACAGAGAATGTACACAGCTGGTCAAGCTGATCAGGACCTTGTAAAATCAGCCATCATTTATTAGCTCCCAAACTGAGTGAAATACATTAAATTTCCCCCATAGGCCTGGGCAGCTTGATTTGTCTCTCTTGTATGCAAACTACACTGTGGCTCAAAAGTATGTATCTTATTCTTCATTCTTTCCTTTGATAAGTCAGAGTCCCTCTGTGTCTGTATGTGACTGTCTTCAGGGACTTTATGGAAAGTGACTTTGAAAGTCCCCTGTATTCACTTCAGGATCATTTAACAGTGTTACAACCATGGCGATAACACTTGTCTTAAGTTCCATTTATATGGCTTCATAAATTTTAAGTGCTGCTCCGAGTTGTGTGCTGTTCCCTCACTCTTCAGTATTCATATTTGAGCTGCAGCGTTCGAGCCTCGTTACCCATGGATTATGGCTCGCCTGGGAGTAGGCCCTTGTTTTAATTACAGACTTTAACCTGGTGAATTTGATTTCATCTCCTGATTCCTCTCTCAGTACGCCCCGCAGCCCCGGGGGGAAAAGCCTTTCTCTCTCTTCCTCGCTCATCCTTCACTCTACCTCCAACGCTTAGAGAACAAAGGCATATATTATGCAAATAGACCCCAGCCTCATCTCTGTATTACAGACGAGTATTTCAGCACTGAAGGCTTTCTGAGTCGTCGGCTGAGACTGAAAAATCCACAGTCTGAGAGTTGAAAGCACATAGAAGTGGTAATTAGTTTAGGAAAGTGCTGTGCAGTGTAGGATGAAGTCTTGTTTTCCCTCTCAGCCCTTCAAGGATCGCTGTGAGTGGTTCTATGAGCATCTGCTGGCCGGCCAGCCAGACTCAGACATGGTTCATCGTCCGGTCAACGAGAACGACATCCTGCTCATCCACAGAGGTAGAAAATGTCCTCTTTATACATGAACAGTGTCAGTGTATGGTGGGGAGAAGATCACAACCAAATCCATTCACAGATGTAATTTACACTCCAGGGTAATGTTCCCTGGCTTACTGGCAAATGCATACAGAATGAGTACAGGTGGATATGTGCCAGTTGTTGCTACAGTAGAGTGCAGTACAACATTTAGTGTCATTTTAAGACCACATTAATGTCAAACAAACACCGGAAAAACCTCCCTGAAATAAGTCTTATTAGTTGCACCCTGCAGGTTGAGGCATGTTTTATTTTAGGCACTGCATGATAAACATGATTGGAGCTCAGTTAGTGTAGTAGTGTTTCTGCAGTCACAGGTGAGATGATAAAAAGCCATCAAGAAGGGCAGTTTAAATATATAAAGCCATGAATTAATTATACTGTGAGACATCTTATAGTACATTGTGACTGCTGCAGCCTTTGTGCAAAGTTATCTATCAGGAATGAACACTTGTATGCTGGCTAACAACAGTGCACTGCTGGCACCTCTGCTCTACCAACACAGAGGTCTAATGGAAATGAATGAGGGGGCTGCATTTTTTGCACTGCTAATGTTGATTTACACAAGGCCTTAGAGTTTGAATCCTTCAGAACTCAGTCCTAGTTTACTTTGATTGTAACTTAGACACTATATGCAGGAAATGACAAAAGGAACCTTAATCATAAACATTCAATGTTCAAGAAAGAGTGTCACATTTTTTCAGAAAAATTTAAACTTTAAAGGAGCTGTTTGCGACATTCAGAGCATTTCTATGATTCAGAGTCTGGAGCAGGTTTTTTCTGCACACGGTTCTCATCATGGAATAGTTGAGCTGACGGCTATCAGCTAACTGTGCTAACTCAGTTAACAGCATTAACAACAGAGACAGTGCTGACTGAGCTAATGTTGTTACCAAGGTGGGACCAGAGGGTGGGCGCGACGTTTCCTTGACAACGCAGTTCTGATATCAGCAGTCACTGAATGCAGTAGAAAACAGTGACGATGAGTTGGCCATTGGGATACATACATGCATGTGTGGCCAGACTGACTTACCACAACAAACCACAGAGAAACTTGGATTACACATAGACTGTATAAAATAATGGACATAGCCACTGTGATGTCACCCACTGGTTTGTGGAGTGGTTTTAAGCCTCAAGTTCAGCATTTGGCCGTCGTTGTCTTGGGTTTATTGAGCCAGAAGTGACCATATGTGGACAAGAAGGTGGCATTAATGCTAGCTGCTAGCTTGGTTAGGACAGTTCAATTGCAGCTATGGTTAACTGTGATAATGCTATCGCTAATGCTAATTTTCACTAGTGAAAAACAGGCTTAAAGACCATTAAAAGAAAATGTACTTACTGGGAAAACTGAATATCAGACTCTGTAGAAGGTCTTTTAGTACAACTAAATGCTGAACAAGATTGTTTTTGGCACTTAAACTTTACAATTAACTTTCATGAACTAAAAACACACTGAAATAGTGACAGCGATGGTTACATCTGTACTTTGTGAATTGGAGGTTAACTAACCCCCCCCCCCCCCCCCCCGTATCTTAATGTGGTCATGCAATTAATTGTGCATAACTTCAAGCCTTCAAAAGAAAAACCTGTGAGTTACATAAAAATTTTCCCCATACTGTTGACAGGCACAGGGAAAATTAGCTTTAAAGACAAAAACTGATTTATGTACCAGGCTATAAACATGTTTATTTCTGCTGTAAAGCAGAAGGCAAAGCACTTCAACATGGGGGTCCATTGGGATTGACTCACTTTTGGAGCCAGCCTCATGTGGCCATGAGAGGAACTGCAGTTTTTGGCACTTTGCATTGGCTTCATTTTTCAGCTTCGAAATTTGCTGCTTAGGTTTACAACACAGAGAGAACGTGACTACATTCTCTGCTCAGGATGGTATTACTACACTATGTCTTTACATAGCAAACAGTGGATTGCTGTTATATTAATGCCCTGACTGTCGCAGACAGAACATTGAGGATCTAGTCTGTTTGCCGTTCCCATAAATGATTTCCAACGTTGTCCACTATGGTGGCTAAGAGTGGTAGGATTCAACTGCAAAATTATGGATGCTGCTTGGTGCAAGATGTTGTGATAAGGTAATGATAAAAAAGAAAGTTTTGCAGGTTGTGAATTCCAATAAACAAGACATAGTCATCTTTTAAATTAAGTTTGTCCTGTCAGTAAAATGGAGAACAGAAAGCATGTGGCTCCAGCTCTGACCACCATATTGCCATCTGTTCCCCACATCTTTTTCTCCCTAATGTTTTGTTCTGCAGTTTACTATTTCTACTTTTTAATCTCACTAACAGATTCCATATTCAGGAGTAGCTGTGAGATGGTTTCCAAGTCCACCAATGAGAAACTCAAACAGGGTATTGCTGTTCGCTTCCATGGCGAGGAAGGCATGGTGGGTTTCAGAAATCATGACACTGCACAAGTGTTCAGTAATAAAACTCCTTCTGTTGGCCTATTTCAGTTGATGGATCAGCTGCCCCATGTCTCAGTGAATCCACAGCAACGTGTTGTGTTGTTTCTCTGTGTGTTTCAGGGCCAGGGTGTGGTTCGGGAGTGGTTTGACATCCTGTCCAATGAGATCATCAACCCAGACTATGCTCTGTTCACCCAGTCAGCTGATGGTACGACATTTTTCCTTACTGTGATAACATTGAGTGTGACAAGCAGAGCTGTATCATGTAAAATGAAGGGTGTGTGTGTGTGTGTGTGTGTGTGTGTGTGTGTGTGTGTGTGTGTGTGTGTGTGTGTCTCACCTACAGGTACCACTTTTCAGCCCAACAGTAACTCGTCTGTGAACCCAGACCACCTAAACTATTTCCGGTTCGCAGGTCAGATCCTGGGTCTGGCTCTGTACCACCGACAGCTGGTCAACATCTACTTCACCCGCTCCTTCTACAAACACATCCTGGGTATGTGTTGATACGAGACAGACTAGTGCATTAATGAATATGGACATTAATCATTCAGACACTGCTGGAATCAGCATGACTTCAGGCCCTGACACACCAAGCTGACGGTCAGCCATTGGTCAAAGTTGAGCCATTGATGTGTTTGCCGCCCTCCTGTGGTGTGTCCCACACCATTGGCCCTTGTCGGTGCTAGTTGGCCTTTTTTCCCGCTGATTCATTTATGATTTCAGTTATATAAAAAAGACACTTCTTCAACTTAAGATCCTGCCTCAAAATCACAAAGAACTATATCAATAGTAATCTCAGTGCTTGTTATCTGTATTTGGGTTAGGGATGTTAGTTTTGGTTAATTTTGCTTTCAGATGCCCATTAACTGGCAACTAATTGCTTAGTTATAACCAAAAAAAAAAAAAAAAAGCAAAATGACATGTAATGTAAGAGGCCTAATTTCTTTTATGCCGACACTTTATGACTCAGTGAACTTCAGCTCAGCATTTGATGGTGCTATCCATGGTGGTGAAATTTTAAGGATTTTCATGTAAATGTCTTCCCTTTTATTTTATTTACTGTTTGCTTTGCTGACAGACAGCTGGCTGGCTGTGTTAACATGTGAAAGACATAGTGCCCATACGCCCCACTGAGGCTGAGTCCTCTGCAGTGGCCCAAGTTCGATTCCGACCTGCAGTCCTTTGCTGCGTGTCATCCCCCCTTTCTCTCCCACATTTCCTGTCAATCTACAGCAGCCCTATCAATAAATGCAAGAACTGCCCAAAGAATAATATTTAAAAAAACAAACACAGCGCTATCTGCCCACCCTCTGATCTCCACTGGTTAGCTAATTGCACTGTGCACCACCTGGGTCAGGCAAAAGCTAGCTCAGCGTTTACAGTTGGTAATACTCTCCTGACACATGTCGATGGGACGCTGTTGATGTGGAAATATGGTGGCCACTCTCTGTTAATGTATGTTAGCACTACTAGCCGTAACTGTGTTAGCAGAGCTAACAGTGATAACATAGTTAACAATGCTAAAGGGAATGTTTTGCTCAAAATTCACCCTTTTTTCTCACTGGGGCAACCGGAGGGGAGGTCGGAGGTGAGCTCAGTGTTTCCACAACAATGGCATCCTGTCACCATGGGTCGGCTTGGGAACTGAAAGACCCTGGTGGTGTGCAGCGTGGCCAAGGCTAGCTAATCAGTTTAGCATGAATACCTTTTTAACTTGGTTCTTAATGTGGTACAGCATAGTGCTAAGACTACTACTGAAATAGAAGTTTGCAAAATTAACCTATAGATCAACATGCATAACTAGTCATGTATTTTCAGCAGTTAACAGACTAACAGTTAACCATTGACATCCCTAACATGGGTACAGTGCGAACAGGAACTCTTAGTAGCTAATTCAGCATGATGTTCACTGACTTCACAGCAACATTATATTTCAAGATTACATCACTGAGAGCTTTTTGAATCTCATAATCAATCACATTAATCAAAGTGGAAATAGAAGAGCAAATATTTTGAACATTACAAAGGCTCTGAATGTTGCTATGGTTGCTATAGCCCTGGAACTCTCTCCTCTGTCCAGTCATAGACCGATATTTTCCCCATTGAAAATCTGATGAATTGGAGACAATAAACTCATCATTTGATGTCTTTTAGAACAAAACTGTTCTTCAGCTGTCCTTCACTTATGTTAAATGGACTGCACTTGTATAGCACTTTTCTAGTCTTCTGACTACTTAAAGTGCTTTTACACTGCATGTCACATTCACCCACTCACAAACACATTCATTCACTGGTGGCCAAGGCTACCATACTTGGTAAGCATTCACATGCAACCAAACACCAATGGAACAGCCTCGAAGAGCAATTTGGGGTTCAGTATCTTGTTTAAGGTTACTTGGGCCAGATACTTGAAGAGATACCACACATGCCGATGGGAGAAGCCAGGGATTGAACTGCCGATCTGCTGATTAGTGGATGACCCGCTTAACCCCCAAACCACAGCCGCCCCTGGTGGCCAATGGGTATACAGAATGCACCGGTTCATGTGTCTATTGTCCAAATAAAGGCAAAAAAATAGACAGAAAAGCTTCTAAAACATTTATAGATCCACTGGCATAACAATCTGTCATTTCTAAGAAGCCTAACTTGAAAGTAATAATATATTGTTCGACAATTTGGTAGCAAAAACATGAGGTGACGTCAAGAGAAAACGTAGCAAAAACAGTTTGAGGGTAAAAGCATTCAGTGTTGGGAAAGATTGATCATTTTTATTAGTTTTATATATTTGTAGACTAGATGATTCCACTGATGTTTTGATCATATTCTTCACAAGTATGTTACTCAGCATAACACTAATAGCATTACTATAATGTTTGTTTGTTAGATTGTGTTAGTTACTAAGTTTGTATTGTTGTCTGTATGTGTGTTTTCCAGGTATCCCAGTGAACTACCAGGACGTGTCGTCCATTGATCCAGAGTATGCAAAGAACCTGCAGTGGATCCTGGACAATGACATCAGTGATCTGGGTCTGGAGCTCACCTTCTCTGTAGAGACGGACGTGTTTGGGGCCATGGAGGAAGTGCCGCTGAAACCTGGAGGGACCAGCATCCTGGTCACCCAGGACAACAAGGTCAGCCCCCACAAACACAGTCATGCAGTATCAACAGAACGCAGCAACTTGTACGTTTACTGAAAGGTCAAGGTTGAGTGGCAGGTGTTGATGCCTTGACATATTTTCTAATAATATTTTTATAAAGTTTACTGGAAAACAACTTCATATCGACAGTAATTATAGGTAAAGAAAGAAAACCCCATCAGAAAAGTGTTTCTCATGTTGGGGTTAAGGTCCCCGTAAGGGGTTGTGAGGTGATTATTGGGGAGGGAATCAATAAAAACAAAATCATGTGAATGCTTCAGGTATTTGCTTTTTTCTTTTGATTGCATTGTTGATGAAAAAAAATTAGGGAGACATTGCTTCTTGTGAAATGGTCACAAAAAAAACAAAGGTCAGCAAAAAAAAAAAAACCTATACAGCATAGTATCGTGATATTTTGCGTGGCAATATTGTATCGATACACAGACGCCAGGTATTGAACTTTTATAATATACATTATTAATTTTTGCAAACACACGTTTTGATACAACTTTTGGTGCTAGAATAATGAAATCATTTGCTTTTTCAGTCCACTAGATGGTACTGATTTTTTTTTTCTTCCTGGTGAGGTCAGCAGAGGTCTCAGTCAGCGGCATTTAGCAGGAAGTTCATCAAAACAAAGATGGAGGCACTGGAGAGAGAAATTGGAAATGCACCATTGGCATTTAAATCTGGACTTATTTTGGATTTTTTAACACAAAAGGAAAGAGGGACTTGGATATGACACAAGGGATTTGCAAGCAGTGTCATATGAGGATAAAATACTCTGGGGATACTACGAACACGAGGGCTCACCTTGTACTCCACTATCCAGAGATAGTGTTAGCTGCTGACAGCCAAGCTAACACTAAACCCGCTCTGCCGAAAAAATCAACCAACACTAGACACGCGTAGCTTGACAAAACTACCATCTAACTTTGAGAGAGCTAAGAAAATAACACAGTCCATCACCTACTTAATGTGCAAAGATCTGCGTCCATACAGTGTTGTTGAAAACAAAGGCTCTTGTTACATGCTAAAAACACTGGAACACAGGTACTTGACGTCCCGATGTGTTTTCACCGACACAGCCGTACCCAAGCAGCCGTACCCAAGCTCTATAGAGAAGTGAAGCATGAAGTTGAGGAATTTTTGAGTACAGGAGGAAAGGTGGCATTAACTTTTGACGCCTGGACTTGAATGTTTCATATGTGACTATAACAGCTGTCTCACGTTCTCCAAACTAGAGCAGAACACAAAAGTCACAGCGGAGCAAACTTTTCATGTTTATAATTGGTTGTATAGTAATATGGTAAAATGGTGTTGGTCAGTCTGTCTGCTTTGCATCACATTTTGCTGCAATAAAAATGATTTAAGTCAGATGCTTTTAAAAAAACTGAATAGAAAATAAAAAGTTTGTTAATGTTTTTTTTTTTTGTGGCCCGGATACAATTGCCTGTGCATGCCATTTCTTTTACATTTTCTATTCTAGCCCACGGTTTGTACAAACTAAGATGGTACGTTACATTTCTCCACTGGTTGCCTGGCAATTTCTGTAAAACCAGAAGTTGACTTTTTTTAATCAAAAATCTGTCAGATTTTATAGAGGTGGTTGTTTTGATTTAAGTTAAAGTTCTACTCTATTATATTCATCCATATTTGGTCTCCTCTGAGCAATTGATCTCTCTCCTTCAGCTCATTGCCTGGAAGAGTCCTAATTAGAGGATGCAGTACTGCAGTGTTCCTGCAGATGGCACTGTCTTATAAAGCAAAAACAGACCAACAGCAGCTGAAAGAATCATTCTAAATGAGCTCTGTCTCTTTCTGTTGTCCATCAGTATTTCTGAGGACTTTGATCTGTGTGTGTGTGTGTGTGTGTGTGTGTGTGTGTGTGTGTGTGTGTGTGTGCGCGCGCGTGCGTGCGTGTCCTCTCTCAGGCCGAGTACGTCCAGCTGGTGACGGAGCTGAGGATGACACGAGCCATCCAGCCTCAGATAAACGCCTTCCTGCAAGGATTCCACACCTTTATCCCCCCCTCGCTCATCCAGCTTTTCGACGAATACGAATTGGTTAGTCATCCTCCCCCGACCTCCCTGTCTTTCCCTACTTTTTTCTCCTGCTCCTCCTCCTCCTCTCATCCATCGTCTTTTACTGTTGGCTTTCTCCTTGTACCCCCACCGTTCGTGCGCTCAGTTCGCCTCTGATGCAGGGATTGATTAGCTTCATCTGTATGGGGCGGGGTGGGGGTGCTGGGGTCACCTTGAAGCCCATCCCTCTTCTCCAACTCCATTAGAGGTTTTTTTTTTCTGTGTTGGCAGATTTCATGTCCTCACTTGTACAAAGATCAATAGTGTAGCATGATGATTATCCCGTCTTGGATTTGTTGGACATGCCTCGGCCATGCTGTCATTGTAGGGCAACTGACGACAGACCAGCCTGTTTTGTGTTTTCACAGTACAACAGCTGTTTCACTCTCACTCTGATTTCAGCCCTGTAAATGTGCCCAGGGTTTAAATGATGGCAGTATTCCATATTTTCATTATTTTCAAAACATCCCATGTGCATGGATAAAGAGATATAGACAGACATATGTTTATTGGTTAATTGTGTCCTTTGTCAAAATAACAATCTCTCCTACCTTTACCTTCCCTTCTGAGATCTTTCCTTTGTTTTATTCTGGTTCCAAGAAGATGGCCTCTGTTTTTCCGAGATGAAGAGACAGCTCGTTACCAGTCATCTAAGTCTCAACATTTTGAAACTCTTCACTCAGACACTTTTTCACAACTGCTAAATCTTAATGAGACACCAGAGTAGCTAAGTCATCCGTATATAAAACAGGCTTCCATCATTAATACATAATAGGAAAAAAAATGGCCCCAAGACAGTCCCTTGAGGGACCCCAAACCTTATAGTTTTAGCTTTGGAAAATGTTCTATTAACATCCACTATCTGTGTTCCTTTCTGAGAGGTAACAATTGACCCATTTATAGCTGATTTGCTAAACCCCTTTGCCTTGAGCTTACACAGCAGGATACCATCGTATACAGTATCAAAGTCCTTTTCGAAGGTCTAACATTCCACAAAATTTGCTTGCATCAACCTCATATATCTTTTTCATGGGTGCAGTAGTGCTCCATTGTTCTCCAAAAGCTATTAAAACACATAAAACACGCACTGTTGCACTGAGTGACATGTTCCTTCCAAGAACACACACACTTGGTTTATGTTGAATCAGATTCACACACAACATCCTGCTGCCCCAAATACTCAGTAGAGCACCAAATGTGGATTAATCCGCTACTGGAAATAGTCCCCAGCAAATTCCAGTTCCAGTTGGAATTCCACAATTTCCTCTTGTTTGAGTAACCCCTGTAGTGCTCTTATTTGGGGAGATTAGTGATCATTCTCAAAGAAAACTATGTATTGCATGATGTTTTTAAAGATTTATATCAGAACCCACAGACAGGGTAGAGAAGTCCAAAATAATTGAGAGACGGACTGACACAGGTTGATGTGGCTCTGCACATGGGATCTGTTGACATGAAGAAAAATATAGAATGACACCAGACTCAGCATTTGACAAAAGAAGCCGAAGTTCTCAAATGATAAATGTTGTCTGACCACAAGCAGCTGTACAAGAAGGAAATAGAAAAATCAAATGGCCGAACACCTCGGTATCAATATTTCAGCAATACTGTAAAGTTAACTATTGGTGCTTTCACCAGATATTTACACAATGATAGAACAGCTGCAACAGTCTGGTAAAGTCAGAAAATTACATCACTCTACTGTTATGCAGCCTTAAAAACCAGGAAAAGACAATGCTTAGGATATTACGATACCCAAAATTTAGGACGATATCTAGTCTCATATCATGGTATAGATATAACAATGTGCTCAGCCCTATGAGTACTGTACATTAATAAAAGAGGCTTTCACTGAATTGTTCCTGATTTAAATTAAAATCATGTAAATTTTAGAGTTAATAAGGTTACAAATCTGACCAGACATGCATTACTAGCTTTTCACTGCTTGACAGTTTTCGTTACTCAGTGTTACAGACACATGTTGGTCTGTATCAATGAATAGGGTTAGTGTTGTTACTTCAACAAAGTAATGAATTACAGAATAATTTTAAAGAGTAATGCATTACTTAACTTATTTCCAATAGAAAATAATTTGTTACACTACTCGTTACATTACTGTCGTTTTACTCCGCAACATTGCCTGAGACGCACTGACATGTAGCATGTTAACAATAATATAACATTAAACATTACAAATGTCCACATATCAGAACAAATCAAGCATCAGGAGAATCAAGACGACATTGCGGCTTTAACTGTCTCAAAATAAAACTATATTAATATATTTTAAAGAGGCTCCTAACACTGCTCAGTACAAATATTAGTTTCCTCAAAATAACATATCAGTAGGTCAGTGTGAAATAATAGGGGATGTCCCCTACAAAGAATTTACATAGTCAGATCTGATTTGTCAAGTTTTGCCTATAGTCGACTAATAGTCATGTTTTTTTTCCTGGCTTGCATTAATCCATATTCTCATTTGTGACATCAGTCTTTGTTTTTACCACCCCAGACAAAAGAGCTGAAACACCTGGGGCAATCTCTAGCTCACCTGGTAGGGTGTGTGCCCCCATACAGACAGAGTCCCGGGCTCAATTCCAACCTGCAGCCCTTTACTGCATGTCCTCCCTCTCCCTACCACCTTTCCTCTCTCTATAGCTGTGCTATCAATAAAGGCAACAAAATGATAAAAAAAAGAGCTGAAACACTTAGTTAAACAATTTGTCCTTTTGACTTGGCATAAGAATTTATTTTATAAGAGAATGTGTTCCATCCTGTACTGTTTTGTGTGTATAAGGGGTGTGTGTGTGGGTGCAGCAGTGGTGCTGTCCACAGTACTGACAGGGAGCAGAGAAGATCAATGAACGGACAGAACAGTTTACTTGGTTTGGTTCCTGCTTGCTCTCCATGGTTGTAAACAGAACTTTTGACTTTTCCCGCTGATTTTGACAGTGAATCAATCAATCAATCAATTTTATTTATAAAGCCCAATATCACAAATCACAATTTGCCTCACAGGGCTTTACAGCATACGACATCCCTCTGTCCTTTGGACCCTCGCAGCGGATAAGGAAAAACTCCCCAAAAAAACCCCTTTAACGGGGAAAAAAAACGGTAGAAACCTCAGGAAGAGCAACTGAGGAGGGATCCCTCTTCCAGGACGGACAGACGTGCAATA
>NC_065511.1:4562389-4574536 GCF_006386435.1 Epinephelus moara
TATGAGCTCTCTAAGATATGATGGAGCTTGACCATTTAGAGCTTTATAAGTTAACAGTAGGATTTTAAATTCAATTCTGGATTTTACAGGGAGCCAGTGCAGAGAAGCTAAAACAGGAGAAATATGATCTCGTTTCTTAGTTCCTGTTAGTACACGTGCTGCTGCATTCTGAATTAGCTGGAGAGTTTTTAAGGACTTACTAGAGCTACCGATCCTAAGTTAAGAAATATATATATTTTGCCCTCTGCGAGTGCCATGTTCACATGTGGGTGCTGTGATTAATACATTTACACCAAAATAGGTTATATATTAGGATTTATTTGGATAAGCCAAACAATTCATGTAAAATTAGACATTCAGCATTCCCATATAACCTGTATGGATGATTCATCTGTGAGACTGGCAGTCGAATAAGGCTGCTTAGTTTGAACAGTCGACTATTAGGGATCACCCCCATATAATAATAAAAGAGACTGGCCTTCGTAACATTAGATATTGACAGGCATAAATGATAAAAAAAAAAATAAATAAATCTTGAAATGGCCTATGAACTATATTTAATGGGCCAAACTCACTTGAGTGGCTTGCTTACCAAACCATGACTTCACAGCAGACCAGTCAAGCTAATTTGACCTGTTGATCGCTAAAGCAGTGTTAATTCCTCATGAGGACGACTCTCTCAGTATTTCAGTATGTAATAATCAGCATTTAGTTATTATAACTCAACTTAGGCTGGGTTCAGACTACATGACATTTTTGTATGTTCCAACAGACTTTATGTCAGATTAGGCAACTGTGGAGTCATGAAATCTTGCCGTGACTTGGCCAACAGACATGTTAGACTCACCAGGTTGCTAAAGTGCCTCTGCTGCTTCATGCCATAATTTTTTCCTTTTTACTCTGTGTGGTAACATCACAAGAGGAAATATCAAAAAGGCTGGGGTGTTGTTGCCATACAGTTGTCCACAGCAGCAGATCACTCTGTGTTTCTATTGGTCAAAGAAAAGTGGTGGAAGACAAAAAGAAAATCAAATATGCTAGACTTAATGTCAGGACGTCATGAGGCGTCCCAGATGTGGCATTGGTTGTCATCCACTATGACACACTACACAGGATATAATGATGGATTATTGCGTACGACACTAATTGTTGCTCATGATCCAAACAGACACCATACGCAGCCGCTGTGTTGGGCTATAATCGGGCTGATATTGTGTAGTCTGAACCTGGCATTATTCAGTGTCATTACTAAGTCCCAGCATACAGCCAGCTGAGTTCTCAGAGCCACAGAAGTCTTGGAATCACATTACTTTACTTGAAACTTCAATTCAGATGAGCAGTACGCAGTAAGGTTTACAGGTTTGAAATGTGAGCAAAAGAAGAGCTCTGGTATCAGATCAGTTCTCAGTGTTGGCACATACTCTGAGGTGAGCTATGGAAATCTGTATCAGAATCAATGCAGGTAAAGGGCTATCTTAGATAATCAGTTTAGCTCAAACTGCAACATATTGATTGTATCAGATGTGGACAGTATCTGTAGAATCACCAAGGACCATGGGATTTCTGCTGCTACTAATATGAACGTGTTTTTAGTTTTATTCATGCCGTGTGTGTGTGTGTGTGTCTGTCTGTCTGTCTGTCTGTCTGTCTGTCTGTGTCTGTGTCTGTGTCTGTGTGCGCACAGGAGCTCCTGCTGTCAGGGATGCCAGAGATCGATGTGCAGGATTGGTGCAGGAACACTGAGTACACCAGTGGATATGACCCTCAGGAGCCAGTCATCCAGGTGGGCTTCTTTTCTGCCAGCCTCCCAGGGGCTGAATCCTCTCAGACTGAATTACCTGGTGACAATGATGTTTACCAGTTACTTACACCTTATTGTATATATGGATTGATTTTTTTAAAAAAAAAAAAAGGAATTCAAGGAAAGCAACAGTGTCTGTTAATATGTGTTTCGAATGTTCAGTGAAGATTGTTTCCAGAGTGTGACAGCAGGTCATACATAAGCTCGTCTGCTGTCTCCTTCCTCAGTCTTTACCTCTGTAGGATGTATGTAGGATCTTTCCCATTATGTGTGACTAGGGATGTAACGATTACTGGTAAAATGATAAACGGGGGTAAAATTCCCGACGGTTAGTATTACCGTTTCAAATTTTAATTATCATGAAAACCGTGTTTGATTACCGCACTTTGAAAAACTCACGGTGATACTGCTCATTGCCTGGAAAAGCAGCAGCAGTAGTCGCTCAGATACAGGCGCGCATGCGCAGTTTGCAATGTTTGGCCTCTGAAAACATGGCAGAAGGCACCGAAGGCACCCACACAGACAGTGCTCCGGAGATTTTTGTGCCGTGACTTGGCAACAGACATGACACACTACACGTTGGTCCACACTAATTATCCCCAGTCGTCTTTCACAACGTGTGTGATGTCATCGGGTTATTCTTGTCCTATTTTATTACTTTCACTATTATTTCAGTCACTGTGTCTGTTCATGTGCCAGCCGAAATGTTGTTGTAGTAACGTAAAAAGCGTCAGCAGATGGCAGGAGCTCCATTTGAAGTACCGTACGCAAACATTCAAGTTACTGAATCCTCCACAACAAGTTCCTACAAATGTTTCACAATAAAAGCCTATTTAGACAATGGAGGGATTCTCTCAGCCAAGGTTATAAGGGGCTTTTAATTTGAAACAAATTCAGGAAGTGTTGAGTTTGAAATGACGGTGCGATGCATTAACTTTAGCAAGGCAGCGGATAAAAAGTAAATATATAAACACACAGAGGGATTAATAAATAACGGACTGTCTATAATGTAGTTTGTTTCAAATGAAGCTGTAGTTGTGGTGAGTAAAAGCCCCGCCACTATTTTTTAATGTCCGTCTCCATTATGAAGAAATAACATTGTCTGCTAGCTTGATGCTAATGGAAGTACTCGGCAGGTTGACAAAGTGCCTCTGCTGTTTCACACCAACATTTTCCCCTTTTACTCTGTGTGGTAACATCCCTAGAGGAAATATTAAAAAGGCTGGGGTGTTGTTGTCATACAGTTGTCTATGGCAGAAGCTAACTCTGTGTTCCTATTGGTCAAAGTGACGGCTGTGATCGGAGTAACGTTAATCGTGAACGACAAAAAGAAAATCAAACATGCTAGACTTTCTGTTAGACAGAAAGTACGTTGTGCTCTTTATTTTATTTGTTTTTCAAAATAAAACTTGGGTAAATGATTTCAGTGTGTGCATAAGTACTTTTTGAACATTTTGAGCATATTTCCACAATACCGCAATAATAATGATAACCGTGATCATTTTGGTCACAATAACCGTGATATGAAATTTTCATTTTTGGGCTGGCTGTGGCTCAGAGCTAGAGCGGGTAGAGCGGGTCATCCACCAATCGAAAGATCGGCGGTACGATCCCGGGCTCCTCCAGTCTGCATGTTGAAGTATCCTTTAGCAAGATACTGAACCCCAAATCCCAATGGCTGTTCCATCGGTGTGTGAGTGTGTTAAAACTGAGTAGCAGGTGGCACCTTGTATGGTAGTCTCGGCCACCAGTGTATGAATGTGATGAATGTGTGTGTGAATGGGTGAATGTGACTTGTAGTGTAAAAAGCGCTTTGAGTGGTCAGTCTAGTGGTCAGACTAGAAAGGCGCTATACAAATGCAGGTCCATACCGTTACATCTCTATATGTGACATCAACATGCAAGAGTGTACACACAGCTTTTATTCATTAAACTTTGTATTTTTGCATTTTTAAAACTGTGAATTCTAAACTGCGCCTGAACCTGGATGTAATCCTGGCAGGTGCCTCTTAAAACTCCAGCTGAATGAATAAAGTGATTTTGTTACATCAGCCCAGCACTTTGAACATTTGAGCATCATTTTATATTTTGAGCAAGTTTAAAAGCAGCCAAACATTTGGGCAGTTTCTGTTTTCAGTTGTGTGATTAAAAGTCCACAGCCTACAGCCAAAAAAATACCATAGACCAGTGACACTCAACTTGTAGCCCTTGGGCAAAATATGGCTTGCAATAGGGTGCCAGCTGGCCCACAGATCATTTTTTGATGTACAGTTAAATTGCAATTAATTCACACTGGGATTTTTTATTTTCTTTTGTACTTTGAATGTAAATAGGGTGCCAGAGTGCAGTGAAAGCATAAAAATAGAGCTTGTTCACCACAACAAGATCCCCTGGACCCTCCAACCAAGATCTAGTGTAATTATTATATGTTAATTACTAAAGGGGGCAGCACGGTGGTGGAGTGGTTAGAATTGTTGCAAAATAGAGCAGAAGGGTTCATGGTTTGAAGCTGGAGTGGTGGGTTCGAGGTGGGGGAGCCCCTCTGTGTGGAGGCTGCATGTGCTCCCCGTATCAGCATGGATTTTCTCCGGGTACTCCAGCTTCCTCCCACAGTCCAAAGACATGCAGGCTAATTGGTGACTCTAAATTGTCCGTAGGTGTGAATGTGAGGGTGAATGGTTGCCTGTCTCTATGTGTCAGCCCTGTGATAATCTGACAACCTGTCCAGGGTGTACCACCACTTTCGCAGTTGTCATTACAGGGGAATATAGCTACAGAGACCAAAATTATTTTTTGTACGAGGCTGTAAACATGTTTATTTCTGCTGTGAAGTGGGGCATTTTAACATGGGCGTCTATGGGGATTAAGTCGCTCTTGGAGCCAGCCTCAAGTGGTCAGTTTTTGGCACTTACACATTAGCTTCATTTTTCAGCGCCAGAGGTTGCAGCTTGAAAATTACTCCCAAGTTAATGAACTAATTTAGTAGAGAAATAATGAGAAATAATAATGTTGACAAAGATGGTTGATTAAGGAGAAATAGTTTCCCAACAGTGCTCATGTCCTGTTCTGCTCTGGCACAGGTTACTAGAACTGTATTTATTTAATTTTGCAGAAGCACCTTAGCTGATTGTGTTTCTCTGCCTGTTGTCATCAGCTAACCTGTCTCTGTTTCTTTGCAGTGGTTCTGGGAGGTGGTGAACAGCCTGACACAGGAGGAACGAGTTCTTCTACTTCAATTTGTTACTGGAAGGTTTGCTGCTGGATTTCCAGTCAAGTTCTTAATATAGAAAATTGTATAACTGTTTAATAGCTGCAATAAAGTATCCTTCTCTATCAGTTCCAGGGTTCCTCATGGGGGCTTTGCCTACCTGATGGGAGGCAGTGGTTTACAGAAGTTCACCGTTGCTGCAGTGCCATACACCTCCAACCTACTGCCTACCTCTAGTACCTGGTAATGACTTTATCTCTCTCTAACATTTGTTCTATTGAATTAGTTCTCCACTAGCCTGTAGTCCTTCTGGATATGTTTAATCTGTTGATCAGGACTTGTCATGGTCTCATGGACGTTTTGACGCTACAATGAAAGAAAATTAGGAAAGTCATGTTCACGTGTGGGAAGTTGGGCAGCAGTTACTCTATATGTTGAATGAATACTGTCATCCAAATCAAGTACTTGCACTCATGCCCATCCTTGATTTAAACACTGTTAATGCCTTCTCGCCAGTGATAGCTGTAGCCAGAGGCATTATGTTTTCAGGTTGTCCGTCCGGCCCATCCTTGTGAACATGATCTCAAGAACGCAATGGAATTCCTTCAAATTTGGCACGAATGTCCACTTGCACTCAACGATGAACTGATTAGTTTTTGGTGGTCATAGGTCAAAGGTCAAGGTCACTGTGACCTTGTTTGTGTCATTCTCGTGAATGGGGTATCTCAAGAATAGTTTGAGGGAATTTTTTCAAATTTGGCACAAATGTCCACATGCACTAAAGATTTAACTGATTAGAAGTTTGCTGTCAAAGGTCATATTTTTGCCCATAACTCAATTCATATGCTAATTATAACAAAACTTCACACAACTGTTTAATAGGATAAAATAAAAAAAGTTATCACATCAATATATAAAAGATCAAAGGTCAACTGTACTGTGGCATCATAATGTTCTGCACAAAATACTTTGCTGGCCATTACTCAACGTCATATCTCAGGAACAGAAGGGGAGACATTTGGTCAGATACTGAATTGGTGACACTAATCTTGGATGTCCACCTTAAAACTGTGTTGATTGTATAGATCTTCTGTGTTGCTGGGGGGAAGATGTGTGAAGCATCAATGTTTTCACAGACATGGATGTAAACTGTAAGAGAAATTTTGATTGGAGCGTGGAAGCATACAACCGTGGGATGGTAATTCTTGTTTCCTTATATGTAATTGTTTGCCTGACATGAACCTTCCAAACTTTGAGTTAAATCCGTTAATTGTGTTGTGCATACACAGTATTTGATTTGATATCAAACTTTTCTAAATCCCAAGGACTGTACTGAGTGATTGAATTCTACCACAGCTCTCTTGTTTCTTTGTGCTCAGTAATGACTTGTTCATACAAGTGCTCACAGTTGGACTCAGACTGATCTTCAGTAGTCAAACAGCTCTACTTCAGGATGCTGTTATTTTTTAAGCATTGTAATGATCTCCCTCTTTCAACCCTCTCAAACAATAAGGAATGAATAAACAGACATACAGACTCAGTTCAAGTCGCTCTACAAGCCTCAGCTGAGGGACACTTAACAAATGTGACTGAGCACTAGAGGGCAGTATGTCTCTTCAGTGTAGTTGGACCTGGGTAGTGGCGTCCTCCAACACAGACAGCAGAGTTTGAAAACAGGGAGAGGTTTCTGCATGCTCCAATGTGCAACAGGTAATATATACGGTTGTAGCCCTCTCTTTTAGATAGAAGACAACACAACTCCTCCACCAGCCACATATATGTCATCATAACCACAGAAGTTTGACCAGGACTCCACCTCACCCTCTTTTTCTGTGCTCTCTACAGCATCAACATGCTGAAACTCCCAGAATACCCGAGCCAGGAGGTTTTGAGAGACCGGCTGCTGGTAGCGCTGCACTGTGGGAGCTATGGCTACACCATGGCGTAAACATCCCATCAGTTCCTGCTACTGGCAGGGTCTGCAGACTCATGCAACACTCCTTCACAGACACTCTTTTTGTAGTCAGCCACTACTTTTGCTGGACAAAAAAGGGAAATCCAGATTGTTATTAAAGAGCTGCTGAAGAGGCACACAGACTGATGGAGACCACAGGCTCTGGATCTCCACACCTGTGCCACAACTTCTATTTTTTCAATTCAAGCTGGTCATTTATGCAGAGAATAATTCAGTATCTTCTAAACTGGACTATTTTTCATATATACATTTATTTAAGAAAAAACTGCATTTATACCCCTTCAAACACAGGTAATAATCACATATTCATGCATGCTTACTGAATGTCAAATATTTATTTTGTTTACAGAGCTTTCCATATGGAACCAGTGTAGAATTAATCAGTTTCAAACATGGAATCAATCAAAATGCATCATATTCATATCCTAGCTTCACAGTGCAGGTTTCTTTAATGGACCAGCATCAGGCTCACGCGTACTGCTAAGTCTACAGTTTGTTTTGACTAATTTTAAGACTTTTATATTTGTTTTTCGTTGTTTTTTGCATCCCTCTCACAGTTTTAACAGTCCTTGCCTTTTAGGCTAGTAGCTCTTCTCCTCTACCAAAAGCACTTACTGTCAGGGCTGGTATTATCAAAGGTTTAAGATGCCAAGCTGCCAATGTGATAGCTGATTTTAGTTTTTTGATACTTTATTGCACTGTGAAGAAACCAAAAACCTTTATTTTGTTTAACAAAATAAGCCAAAGGTAAGAAAATCCAGTAAAAACCAATGCACTGAATGGCCAAAAGTGTGTGGACAGCGTAACATTCACGCCATGCGTCGTAGTTGATCTTATCATTCCACAACCAGAGGCGTTCATGTGCTGCTGTAACAGCCTTCACCCCGTTGCTCTCAGGCTGAAGGAATTTGCTCCCATTCAGGAGCATCAGTGAGGCCCAGCACTGATGTTAGCTGATCAGGCCTGGCTCTCAGTCGGCATTCAAGTTCATCCTAAAGGTGCTGATGGAGTTGAGGTCAGAGCTCTGTGCAGGCCGGTCAGGTTCTGAGAAAACCATTTCTTCATCAAGCTGGCTTAGTACATATTGAAACAGGACAGGGCCACACATAACTGTTGGAAGAGTTGGAGAATACTACCATCTATCATTGTATGCTGTAGTATTACCATTTACCGTTATTGGAACTAAGGGGGCCCTAACTGAGAGAAACAAACCCAGGCCAAAATGCATGTAGTATGTGGACGGAAGTGTTCCGATGGCTGCATCCAATGATTATTGTCATTTTCGATTAATCTATTGTTTATTTTCTCAATTAATGTATTAGTTGTTTGGTTTATTAAACGCTGAAAAATGTTGATCAGTGTTTCCCAAAGCCCAGCCTGACTTCCTCAGATTGTTTAGGTCACAACCCAGAAATATTCAGTTAACTGTCACAGAGGAGGAAAGAAACCAGAAAATATTGAATTTGTATATTATTGGTATCAGCCAGTATTGATTTAATTTTTCATTTTCATTTTAGAATGAACTATCAGAATTAGCCAACATGCTTTTTCTTACTTTGCACAATGAATGAATATTGCATACATTGAAAAGCATTCTATTTCACGTCTCCATCTGCTGGTGGGCCTTCAGGATTATGCATAATGTGATGCTAACTTCACTACAGAAGAGACTTGATTATCACTAAAATTAGGTGGGCAAAAAAGTGGATATATAGATATCGGTTATCGTTCAAATGAGTTGCTGTGTATCGGCATATTGAATATCAGCAAAAAATCCTATATTGTGCATCCTTAAAAATTACTCAAGCCAATTAAGGAATTATCAAATCAGTTAGTAATTAACCCAATAGTTGACAATTAATTGATACACATTGCAGTTCAAGTGTTTATACAAATAATGATTATACTCATTATTATAACTTTATAAAGTTAAGAGTTAAACAACACATGCTTGGTACTTTAGAGTTTGGTTCCAGTTCTAGTCTGAAAATATTTTAATGTGGCTACTTTTAGATGAACAAAAAATTCCCCCACCAAATTTTTGGTGAAGGGTCTCAAAAATCATCTAGATCTCAAAATTAATTCATTTACAGAAAATATCAATGAATATTTAAATCAGTAATTAAATATTTGTTGCGTGAGCTGAGGTGTTGAGGATGGATTCAAGACCTTAATGTTTATATAATCCTGGCACATCCTGATATTTTACTAATATTTGGGATGCATGATAATATCAGCACATAGTCAGTATCGGCTTTAAAATGAACTGAATGGGCTAACATGCTTTTCTTATTTTGCACAATAAATATTACATACATGGAAAGGCATTCTATTTCATGTCTTCATCTGATGGTGAGCCATCACAATAAGAGTATGCATGTATAATATGATATTAATTCCACGGTAGGAGAGACTTGATCACTAAAATTAGGTGGGGAAAAAAGTGTATATATAGATATCATTTTTGCTTATCGGTCAAATGAGTTGTTATATATTGGCATATCGGATATCAGCAAAAAATCCTCCCTGACTAATGATGTCAGTCGGTAAAAAAATAACACTGGCCAGTACCAATACAGTCAGTGCTTTCATTGCAGGAAAACAAAAACTATTATTTATTTTTTTTTACCAAGTGAGTACACATATTAGAATGAACATCAAGGATAAATATTAACTAATTTCTCTGCAAAAAATAAGCTGAGTGAATCAAAGACTGGCCTTATCCAGCTGTGACAGAACATGTATTTGCAGAAGAGAAACTGTAGGTGTTTGACGTACTGTACGGCCAAGGTGTTTTCCATTGTAGCTGCATGAACACGCCCCTCCATCCCTGCAGCATCAAATGCACGTGGTCTACTGTGTGAAACTCTTTTTTGTTTTTGAAGTATTTTGCTGTCATCTTTCTTTGTGCTTAATGAATGCATAGCAATCTTCTTTAGTGATCTGTTTGTGTTTGTCCCTATTAAGTAGACTTTCTCAAGAAGCAATACAATAACTCCACATGACAAATGTTTGGCTTGCAGTGCCAAAACCTCAAAGCTGAAATCCTTTTAAAGACCTTCTCTTATTTGTATTTTTGCCTAAACGAACATGCTGAAATGTGTTTTTATTCTGAGAGATGGGATCATGCCATGAGGTTTTACTTGTTTCCTCGTGTAAAGGGAGTGAACATGTTGATTTAATATTTCATATGATCTTTCAGTATTGTGTTGAATGCCTTGCCTGAAATGTAAACTGCTGTTAATGTTTAATATGGAGCCTTTATAGATATTTCTGTAAATGTCTTCAGTATCAAATGATGTATTTTACAATGAATACTGTATATGTTGTGCTTTGAGATATTATCCAATAAAACTTGTTTTGACAATCCAGGTGATTTGGTGATATCGCAAGCAAGCTACTGAGGAGAATATATATCCTATAGTTGTGCAGGGATTTAAAAATACAAAAAGAGGCATTGGGAGTGAGGAGAGGGTAGAAAGAGCTTGTGTGTGTGTGTGTGTGTGTGTGTGTGTGTGTGTGTGTGTGTGTATATGTGTGCGGGTGGGCGCACACACAGCTGTGTGTTTTCCTGGATAAACATATGTGGCCGCAGCGTGAGTGCTGTGTTGGGTCACCAGTTTAGAGCAGCAGGTCTACTGGTGCTAAATGGCCCCTAACCACCATTCAGTGAGTCCAACATCTGCTGCAGCTCTGTCCTAACAGCACATTACACTGGCTGCGACCTCGGCCTGTCTCCTCAGACTGTTAAAGTATCGGACCAGTATGGCTTTTTGAAGCCCAGTATTGGTACTGCACCAGAAAACAGCATCAACCACCAGTCGGATCAGTGCCTGCAACAGAAATGTTAAAGCAACACAACATGATTCAAAAGCTCCAAAATGGGAACGCATCAAATAAATCCTGAAAATGAAGCGCCTATGGAAGCATGAAATAGTCATAATAAGATAAAATATCTTACTACCAACTGCATACGTACATTTTAATATTGAAATTACTACTGACATATTTTACTTAAAATCTATCTAGCTAAAGTCATGTGGGTGGAAATCTTTTGTACAGTACAAATTGAGATATCCAGTAATATACATTCCAGTTGCTTTAATTCAGTTTGTCAAATCCTGAATAAAAATCTATATATATATATATATAAATCTGGTGAAGTAAAAACAGAAATGAAAGACAGAAAAAAACCCCATTAAGGCTACCAAGGATACATATTCCGGTTGTATTTTTGGTAGCAAAAAAAGCTGAATCACATGACAGAATGTGATCTCATTAAACAACCTGATTATTTTATTTGATTTTTGGACAGTGAGTTTACTCTTTTTTCTTTCCATCATATATATATATTTTTTTTTAAATCTTTTCAACCAAATCACTGGAAGTGACGCTAACATGAACAACCACTTCCGGGTAGACAATTCATTTGAAAGGCAGAGATATGTAAAATTGGCAGACTTGTTGATTTCTGTTGTCACCTTCAGCCATAACTGTAACATTTAAAGATATATAGTTAAACATGGTGGTGAGACCTATCTGATGCTTCTGCTATGCTTATTTTATGTACTTTGCTAGCATCATTAATAAACCAGATCTGAACGGCTGTCGTTTGGTTCTAATAACGAAGATAACGTTAAACCTATCAGTCTGAAAGAAGCCACGGAGCTTGTGGCTCGCTACATGGTAGGAGAAATGCTGCCGTTGTCTATGGTGGAGTCTAAATAGGTGGAGTAGGACTCGCTGACAGACATATTTCAGACTCAGGACTTGCATTATGCCTGGTACACGCTACACGCTGGTACTCACCAATTATCCCTGGTCGTCTTTCACGGCGTGTGTGATGTCATTGTGTTATTCTTGACCTGTTTTTATTACTTTTACTATTATTTGTATCTGTTCATGTGCCAGCCGACATGTTGTTGTAGTCATAGACATATATACATAGACATCGCATTGACTGCCGCTGCCTATCGGAACCGACGTCCTCGCCGGCCGCCATCTTGGATGGGTCTCGCTTCGCCTCCACAGTGCATTCACTTCTATTGAGGAAGAAGCTGTATGCACAAGTAAAATAGAATAACTCACTGAATTTTCAACTGATTTTCACGCGGTTTGGTTTGTTACAAACGGCACACATGTAGTTATGATACAGGATGCTTT
>NC_065511.1:4574594-4580268 GCF_006386435.1 Epinephelus moara
TTTCAGTGTTTATGTAAATACTGAAAATGTTTTTTACTACTTTTGAGGGATCACAGCAGTCAGTGTAAAAAGAATAAGAAGAACTTTATTAATCCCCAAAGGAAATTTCAAAGAAGTCTGTAAGATCATCTATTTAACAAAGAATTATTAAGTCTGATGGTTGTGGGTATAAAAGAGAGTGAGTGTGTATGAGAAATAAACTCAATCAACAATCAAGCTTTTCTTTATTAAAATATATTAATAAATGTATTAATATGCTATAGAAGTGAATGCACTGTGGAGACGAAGCGAGACCCATCCAAGATGGCGGCGGCGCAGGACGCGCTCAGGCAGTCGATGCGGCGTCTACGCGCAGGACGCGCTCAGGCAGTCGATGCGGCGTCTACGTATATATGTCTATGGTTGTAGTCACCTAAAAGCGTCAGCAGATGGCAGGAGCTACATTTGAAGCGCCATACGTAAACTATCAAGCTAGTATATCTTCCACAGGAAGTTCTGACAAATGTTTCAGAATAAAAGCCTATTTAGAAAATGGAGGGATTCTCTCAGCCAAGGTTATAAGGGGCTTTTAATTTGAAACAAGTGTTGAGTTTGAAATGACGGTGCGATGTGTTAACTTTACAATAATAAAAAGTAAATATATAAACACACAGAGGGATTAATAAATAACGGACTGTCTATAATGTAGTTTGTTTCAAATGAAGCTGTAGTTGTGGTGAGTAAAAGCCACAACTGTGTGTCTACAACACATTTAAACTAAACTTTCCCCATGTAATAAATATTATTTTTTCTTACTAGATGTACAATGCACACCATGATGTCATTTAATTATTCATTTTGACTATAAATGTTTATTCACATTTCACACAATGTGTAAAAAATAGTGTATCAGCAGGGTTGTGCCGAGCTGCAGTGTAGTTACACATTCTGATTAACAAATGTCGGTTTTGTACAAGTGAAAATAAATGACTTAGAGCTGCATGTTTACACAAAATTTTGCTTTAATCTCATATGTATAACACCACAGTGCTCATGGGAGCCTGGACACAGAACTGTTTACATTATTAGGTCATATTTACAAAAAATACAGTGTACAGTAGCTAGTATTATTTTTAGGAGTCTGCCCAGTCCTGTCGAAGTCCTCAGGTCTGAAGTGACAGCTGCAGATGACTGAGGAGTCACTCGGGACAAAGTCCTTTCTCCTCACTGCTGCTACCCATGCCCGTCTCCTATCTGTGTTTTTTGGGAAACTACACACAAAATAAGTGTGTCAGAAAAACGCAGTTCCACATAATTTGTAGTTACAATTCAGGCCACAAGTTAACTACTAACGTTATACTGCGTTATGTCACGTTGGTGCCATGAAACAGATAGTTGACAATTTGGAATAACACATACACCGACATAGCTGTTTGACAAAGCATCATAATTTTATAAGTAATATTATATAAATGTTAACCTTTTTTCTTTAAGTTGTGTGACATAGCGTTAGCTTAATTTGGCATTAGGACCAGATCAGGACAGTTACTTTACTTGATTAGCTTAAAAGAAGGATCACTTTTTGAGATATATATCTCATTAAACATGTTCGTAACAGTAAAATATTGTAAAACAACTTCTTACCTGTGGAATGTTATTCCCTTCTGCTTGGTTTTAACGCTTCTTTCGTTAGTACACCCAAATGCAGAGCAAAAATGTGGCATTTTTGCCAAGTCTGACACGGGTCTGAACCGGTCAGAGCACCTAGGCAAGATGGCGGCGGTATTGACGCAGCCCACAAGCCAGGATGCAGCATCTATGTATATATATCTATGCACATGAGGGTCAGAGGACCTTGTGCCCAGTGCGATCACACTCTCACTAGTTGCTCACTAGCATGCTCGCTAGTCATAATAGTTGTTGTGTCAGTACAGCTGGAGATATCGCTGTCAGCAGAATCCGACATGTAATAATAATAATAATGATAATACATTTTATTTGTTAGGGCCCCTTTCAAGCCACTCAAGGTCACCTTACAGCAAAGCTAAAAAAAAAAGCATACATCAGACAAAAAACACAGCATACAAAACATCATACAAATACATTAAAGGCGCTGTATGTAAGAATGTGGCCAAAACGGTTACTGCACTCAAATTCAAAATACTGCCGCGAGTCGTGTCCGCCCCCCCTCCCCTACAGATTCGAGGTTGCTGGACAGTGGCACGCTGGAGACTGATTTGTTTGCCCATGGGCGGCTGCCGTGGCAGGGCTGCGTCGCAGTGTCTTTGATCTTCGGTTTTCCAGCGGACCGTTCGAGCAAGTCCGGTTTCTCTGCCGCTAACGCTGCTGCCGGGATACAGCTGAGGAGGAGCTGGCTGCTAATGCTATGTACCGGGACACTGCTAATGCTGCTGCCGGGATACAGCGGAGGAGGAGCTGGCTGCTAATGCTATGTACCGGGACACTGCTAACGCTGCTGCCGGGATACAGATGAGGAGGAGCCAGCTGCTAATGCTATGTACTGGGACACTGCTAATGCTGCTTGCCGTGCTGCTGTAGCTCAGTCGTAATTGTAACTGATGCTGAGACTCTACTGACTGCGTGACTGGTAGATGGCGGTGGGTGGCGCAACCGGCCAAAANTGGCAATGTGGAGGAGGTCAGACAGGTATGGAGGGGCGAGGTTGTGAATGGCCTTGAAGGTGAGCAGTAAAATCTTGTATTGGATACAGTGTGTGATGGGGAGCCAGTGGAGCTGCTGCAGGACGGGTGTGATGTAGTGAGTGGATGGGGTCCTTGTGATGATACGAGCTGCTGAATTCTGTACCAGTTGTAGTTCATGGAGAGTTTTTTGTGGAAGACCGAACAGGAGGGAGTTACAGTAGTCAAGCCGGGAGGTGACAAGACTGTGGACCAGAATGGCAGCTGTGTGAGGTGTGAGAGAGGCGCGGAGGCGGTTGATGTTGCGGAGATGGAAGTAGGCTGACCGGGTTATGTGTTTGATATGAAAAGTGTAAGAAAGTGTGCTGTCGAGGATGACACCCAGACTCTTGACCTGTAGGGAAGGAGAAATGGAAGAGTTGTCAATAGATAATGTGAAACTGGGAGATTTGGATAGGATGGTTTTAGTGCCAATGAATAGAATTTCTGTTTTGTCACTGTTTAATTTGAGGAAGTTGGATGAAAACCAGGATTTTATTTCAAGGAGGCAGTCAGTGAGGGAGGAAAGTGGGAGGGTGGAGTCGGGTTTGGTGGAAATATGGAGCTGGGTGTCATCCGCGTAGCAGTGAAAGTGGATATGATGTTTCCGGAAGATGTAGCCAAGGAGGAGTAAGTAAACGATGGAGTAAATGAACAGTGGTTACAACAGCTTCAAAACCAGCTACAACTCTGCCCTTAGCAAGAGTGACCATCTGCTATTGACCAATCATAAGACTGCAGTGTTTCTATCTCCACCTTTTAGTACCAGATCAGTGTGCTAGGTACCCCAACAGAGGGGTGACCAAAAATGGGGATGGTAAGGTACGGTTCCATTGGACCCAGCCACAACCTTTCGCTGTGGAAATGGAAAAAATGCCTGCTGAACTGAATCATACCAGACTGCTTGGTGGAAACAGGGCTTTAGTTTAACTTGTTGTAAAATGGGCAAGATATAGAGCATTAGTCACCAAAACAACCACCATGCCCTGCATTGATCACATAGACCTTCTCTGGAATGCATCAGGATGCAGTGGTGTTCACATTACAAAAGATATGTGGTCAAATGTGTCCCAGACTACCTCAACAAATGATTTGATTGAGTGGATCACTTGGTGTTAGTTTACAGTTGTATTTAGCACTGTCCGCTTGTGATCAGATCACCCAAGACACATGTTAATACCAGTTACTAACTGTCTTTTCATGTAACTTCTAATGCTCAACATTCTAAAATGAGGTGCTACCATTGCAAAGCATTACAAAAATAAGACAGCTTCAGAAGAAAAAAAAAAGCTTTTGGCTCTTAGCCCAAACCAGACAGGTTTTCACTGGCGGTAGGATCTGATGATGTCACTAGGATCAAAACATAGTGACCAGAAAATACAAGAATCACTGTTGGCAACACCAAACAGATAATATTTGATTTTCTAATGACAGGAGGCTCTACTGGCAAACCCATACATCTGTCTAACCTTATTCTTCACCACAGTACCTGGTCCCCATGGCAACCCCTCCCCCTCACCAATAATGGACAGCACTCGTCTTTAAACACAGGATGCTTGCCATAGCAACACCGTCCTCACAACATTAGTCTGGTATTGCCATGGTCACAGCTTTTCAAGTGCTACCTGTTTCCTGCTGCTAGGCCTGAAGCACACAGGATACACAAAAGCCAGGCTTTGACTGAGCTCTGACATTTGCTGTTGGCTTTTTGGCCCTGTCAGCGTCAACGGCAGCATAGTGCACCTTTACCTTTATACATCTACACTATACCTACTGTACATACCTTTTTTTTAACTACTATATGTTGGTCTGCAGTACAGCGCTGTTTTATGTAGCTGTATAACGTGAAAAATGACTTCCCTTCTCACTATGTTTCCCCTGTGCAGCCCTTAAACTCATTCAATATATATATCTGTATGACTTTAGGGATAGATATACAGTCCAATGGAAGGTGTGAACAGTATCTTACATAGCAAAATGGTGCAGGGAATATGATTGGTCTTTAAGCCTAAGATAAGTGTCAGGGTCTTTTGCTGTACACAGTGTACCTGTTATAGATGAGCCCACAGAACTACCTGCTTTTTGTTACTGTTCAGCCAACATTCAGGTCATATGGGGCACACACTGCATGAAATGTTAAATCCCCCCTTGAGTACACTTTCTGGATAGTGACTCAGAAAAGAACTATGTTCACAAAATACATTGTGAAATAGTGTTTATAGGACTCAGTTGCTGTTGGGTTTAAGCAACAAAAGTACTTGGTTAGGTTTAGAAAAAAGATCATGTCCTGGGTTAAAATAAGTATGTTTGTCACATAAAAAATAACGTAACATGATGTAAATACATCACACGAGTGATGTCATGTGAGTCATATCTGTGTGTGAAGACTGTACTTAAATTATGTACTGTTGAGTGAAGAAAAAGTTTACTTTTAGTTTCAAACAGGATGTAGGTATGAAAGTTACATAACGTTACGTTAAAACAACATTGACTTTTGGTTTTACATGGAAATCTTGTTTGGTTTGACCCATCCTACATGGACCCTCTCACTCTTCATACCAAGTCAAGTGTCAAGTACGGCCACGGATAGGTTTACAGTGGAGTTAGTTGAAAGACACTTGCATTAAAGAAATGTTTTCACATATAGTAATGAAACATTTGTTCAACCAAAATAACCCTTCTGTCTTTACTGTAAAGGTCATTCTGATTGATAATAATGATAATTATTGTGTAATACCGTGAAACAGTGATGTTTTCTGAGACGGTTATCATACCGTTCCAACTGGAGAGTCTCATGAATATGTCTTTGGGTGATTTTGGCGTCGATGTCACACGCCAAATGGTGTGACAAAGCTATAGTATTTGAGGACCTGAGAATAAGAGATAAGAGCAACCAACATATTCAGATTCAGATTCAGATTCAGAATACTTTATTAATCCCCGGGGGGAAATTGTTTTTGTTCCAATGCTCCGTGCAAAGTAGAAATAGAAATACA
>NC_065511.1:4581049-4583698 GCF_006386435.1 Epinephelus moara
ATTTAACTCATTGGCCCTAGCCACACTACCATCAGCTCCACTGCTAGTTGGTCTGTAACCGGTGATGGTCCTCATACCACTCCAGACCTCGCTCATGTTATTCACATGTTAATAATGATTGGTTGACATATATCATCCTACTTGGCATGAAGATTGGCTATCATCCTCAGTTCTCATATCAGCTCACCTTGGCCAAATTGGAACATGGAGCTTTCACACCTGACCTGTTTGGTGTGTTTTAAATTAACTCTGCTGTGTTTTTTAGGGTTCACTTAGAGTGCTGGAAGTGCAGTCAATTGACAAGAGGAACTGCAGACAAAATTTCCAGATCACTTGAAAAGTTGGGTCTTGGCCTTCAACTGAACTGATGCGAATCCTATGGGCTGTGAGAGCAAAGCAGGCCAACCAGGATCTTGCGATGGTGGTACCCATGATATATGAAAATCAGCACAGAGCAGAGTCCTGCAGCGGGTCGGGTACCCACAGAGTAACACAAGTTGAACCTTAGACCTTTGTCGTCACAGTCTTCACTGACATGGAGGACTACGGCGATGAAACTTTACAGCCCAAGGATGAGGTGGCAGCCTTTATTGAGTTCAAGACACCCAAAGAGGATCCTTTCGAGGTTTTATGGTGGTGGAAGGAGCGTGCTAAAATGTTTCCTAACCCAGCAGTGATTGCGCCAAATGTTTTCACCATCCTGGCATTGAGCACAGCCAGTAAAAGAGGCTGTTCCCTCTTCTGGGTTTGTAATTTAAAAACGTAGAAGAAGCTTAATGTGAGTGACTGTAGCCTGTGTGTGTTTAATTATGGGTACGGGTAGGGTCACTGGACTCTGGTACTGAGCTTTATGGGTATGGGCGGGTGTGGGTTTTAAAAAAGGGACTCCTGCAGGACTCTAGCAGAGAGCGCATGGATTTTCCTTGATCAGTCAGAGAGTGAAAGGAAATGAAAACAGATGTGTTGTCTGCATGACTTGCTTTCAGGACCCAACTCAATTTCCCTATGTTGGTCTATGGAGTGCTGATGATGCAGCATGATGATCACCAATCAATAGTTATCTGTCAGTCCATATGGGAAATGGACTGCATTTATATGGCGCTTATCTAGTCTTAGCAACCACTCAAAGCACTTTACAGTACAGGCATTATTCACACACACATTAATACACTGGTGGCTTCTATACCATCCTCACAACATTAGTCTGGTATTGCCATGGTCACAGCTTTTCAAGTGCTACCTGTTTCCTGCTGCTAGGCCTGAAGCACACAGGATACACAAAAGCCAGGCTTTGACTGAGCTCTGACATTTGCTGTTGGCTTTTTGGCCCTGTCAGCGTCAACGGCAGCATAGTGCACCTTTACCTTTATACATCTACACTATACCTACTGTACATACCTTTTTTTTAACTACTATATGTTGGTCTGCAGTACAGCGCTGTTTTATGTAGCTGTATAACGTGAAAAATGACTTCCCTTCTCACTATGTTTCCCCTGTGCAGCCCTTAAACTCATTCAATATATATATCTGTATGACTTTAGGGATAGATATACAGTCCAATGGAAGGTGTGAACAGTATCTTACATAGCAAAATGGTGCAGGGAATATGATTGGTCTTTAAGCCTAAGATAAGTGTCAGGGTCTTTTGCTGTACACAGTGTACCTGTTATAGATGAGCCCACAGAACTACCTGCTTTTTGTTACTGTTCAGCCAACATTCAGGTCATATGGGGCACACACTGCATGAAATGTTAAATCCCCCCTTGAGTACACTTTCTGGATAGTGACTCAGAAAAGAACTATGTTCACAAAATACATTGTGAAATAGTGTTTATAGGACTCAGTTGCTGTTGGGTTTAAGCAACAAAAGTACTTGGTTAGGTTTAGAAAAAAGATCATGTCCTGGGTTAAAATAAGTATGTTTGTCACATAAAAAATAACGTAACATGATGTAAATACATCACACGAGTGATGTCATGTGAGTCATATCTGTGTGTGAAGACTGTACTTAAATTATGTACTGTTGAGTGAAGAAAAAGTTTACTTTTAGTTTCAAACAGGATGTAGGTATGAAAGTTACATAACGTTACGTTAAAACAACATTGACTTTTGGTTTTACATGGAAATCTTGTTTGGTTTGACCCATCCTACATGGACCCTCTCACTCTTCATACCAAGTCAAGTGTCAAGTACGGCCACGGATAGGTTTACAGTGGAGTTAGTTGAAAGACACTTGCATTAAAGAAATGTTTTCACATATAGTAATGAAACATTTGTTCAACCAAAATAACCCTTCTGTCTTTACTGTAAAGGTCATTCTGATTGATAATAATGATAATTATTGTGTAATACCGTGAAACAGTGATGTTTTCTGAGACGGTTATCATACCGTTCCAACTGGAGAGTCTCATGAATATGTCTTTGGGTGATTTTGGCGTCGATGTCACACGCCAAATGGTGTGACAAAGCTATAGTATTTGAGGACCTGAGAATAAGAGATAAGAGCAACCAACATATTCAGATTCAGATTCAGATTCAGAATACTTTATTAATCCCCGGGGGGAAATTGTTTTTGTTCCAATGCTCCGTGCAAAGTAGAAATAGAAATACAGCATGAATGGAAACAAGAGATAAAGATGAAGATATAAA
>NC_065511.1:4583711-4606736 GCF_006386435.1 Epinephelus moara
CTGTCAACAAATTGTAAGTTATGTTCGGTGTCTTAAGGGTTTACGTGCTTCATGTTATTGCCTATACAAATGTTAAAATGTTCTTGCTTAACGTGATCTACAAAGATGGAGTACATTATTGCGAGGACGAGGAGGACGACTTACACAGAGAGAGGCCTAACTGCAAGTGCCGAATCAGTAGGAAGAGGATCAGGGTGCACGGGAGAGGAGAGACCACCTGGCTGCACAGCTCTGTCCATAAATGTGAGTTTTTCCCTGTACATCCATTCACACATTTATGGTGTAAATTTACTCAATCACATTAAATATAGGCTACAACAAATCACCCAAAACAAATTATTTCAACGTTCAATTTATTTTATTTACTGATCCCCCCCCCTTCCTTTTCTTCCTCTCCTCTGTTTAGCGACACCTCCACGCGTGCTGACCAAAACATCAGTTTCCTCCTGCTGCTCTCTTCTGCCATGGCGAATTGAGTAAACTCTCATTACGCCTTCGCACAGCCCATTTAAGGGCGAGGAGAGGGGCTCATTTGATTGGTGTGATATGAATTGGCTGTGTAAAACCCACTCCACGCCTTCTCTCCTCCCTCTTTCCGACTTGTGCAGGTAGGAGGGATGGAGGTGGGAAAGAGGAGTAGCTGCGCCAGCGCGCATGGTGTGCCAAACTTGCAAAATCCACCTGGCCACACCTAGTTGGCGAAGCGCAGGTGCGCTGCGCCTCCGCCTCGCCCGGTCTGCGAAACTAGAGGCCAAGATGTCACCTGCTCTTCAAATAAACATTCACACGCACTCACACACTTAGGGCACAGCCACCAGGAGCAATTTGGGGTTCAGTATGTTGTCCAAGAACACTTTGACATGTGAAGGATTGAACCATTGACCTTTCGATTGATAGACGATCACTCTACCTCTTGAACATGAGCAAGACTGCAACTAAAAAACAATGATGGATATTTTATATTTTTACTTGGTCAGGACCAAGTTAACCAAACTACATGCATGAAAACAAAAGGGGCACCAAAAGCGGCCCTAGTAGAGTGATGCAGAGATGATGTTTATTTGAATATGGCAGAACATAAGCTGTGTGGAAAACAAACATTAATGATACTTAAAAATTTTGTTCAGCAAGATCATCTTCACAAATGAACACCACTTTTTATTATAATTGAATCCTAAATGCAATCACCAGAAGTAAAAAACTAACGTTATGCCATAAACGAACGACACCACGGTCGCATGACTTTAACATTGCCACCACAACAAGACTGTAAAGTTGTGTTTGGCATGCTGCAACTCTGTAGTCTCCTTTAGCCACTACTCAGCTACCGCCTTTTTCAAGACACGTAAAAGTGCACTGTTTTGAGTGAAACTTGCCCTGTTTCTATTTTATTCCTTTTGCTTTCATTGGAAATGCTACAATGGATAAGGAATGGCTGATTCATGAGGTTAAAAGGAGGAGTTAAGGATACCTCCTCATTTCTCTACAAACACCCAAATAAGTCGGCATCTGGCTAGAGGGAGATCATCAGGGGCTGAATGTTTCTGGTAAGTATTGTGTGGGATGCTCAGCATAGCTTGCTAGCAAGTTAGCTTGTTTTATAAAATGGAGATGGAGGTATGATATAGTATCTTAGCTACAACAGTTATATCTATGAGTTACCTGCTACAGTATTGTTGTGAATATGAATCATAAGGATGCAGTACTCACCCATCTTTTCAGTGGTTCTACTTTGAGACCACAGCTGTTTGGTAAATTTCTGCTTAGTTTGTTTACATCTATGTCCGCCGTCAGGGGGGTTAAGGGGTACAGATGACCCTGGTCCAAGGCCAAGGAGAGGCCCATACAAATGTGTATGGTTGAGCCTTAATATGGATTAAGCACAACAATTTACTTACTCACTTAAATCACTGACAAGTTATATGTAAATAAATGTATTTTTATCATTAAAACACATTTCAATGTGTCATCTGATACTCGCACCCCCCTGCAGGTACTGTAAAATGATACAGTTCATCTGACATGGGTCAGGTGTGTGATGTGCAGAACTCTGAGGCGCCACCCATTTAAACATGAGGCAGACAACAGCCCGATTAGCTACCAGCCAAAAAAGATGGGACACGGGCACGGGCAGGGCTTGACACGTCAGCTGTGGCATGCCCACAGCAGACCACAACCACTGCAGTAAATTTAAGCTGCTACACTGAACATGGAAGTGGTGCTTGCTCACGCATGCACCACACTGCTCAACTATAATTTTAGTCTATTTTCCCCATCTTTGCACAGCTCCAAAACTATATAGAGCTGTGCAAAAAAGGGAACAATGTGTTTAAAGGGACATTGTGTAACATTTTCAGTTATTTATTGGCAAAAATTGATGTCTGCATTCATAAATATGTCATCACTGGTGTACTATTACCTCCACCAATAATCTGACTTATTCTCGTAAAAGGAGAATTTCGGATTTGTTTGTACATTGTGCGGGTAAGTCGTCTGTGGGGTTCCATTACGTTTCGCCATCTTGAGAATACACCCGCCAGCAAGGGACATACAGCACCGCCTTCGGCGTTTTCGTTGAGAGCCAGGCCAGCACTGCGTGACTGAGGAGCCGAAGGAGAGGAGCAAGAGGCGCTTCGCTACTACCCTGGCAAATTTGAAACAAAGTCCCACTCTTTGAGCATAATGCAGGATCATGCATATGCAGCATCATGGGAGACGGAATCCTTGTCGCCAAGAAAGCGCAAAAGGGAATAGAAAAGGCAGCGTGACCGGCGAATTAAAAAAACGAAGGCCCACATCGGGGTAGCCTTTCCCAGGTAGAGAGAGCTGCTGAGGGAGAATGGTAATGCAATCACAGGCCAGCGCCGCTGTTGGCTGTTAGCCGCTGTTAGCGGCCAGTCGCTAACAGCCTCATCCCTCTCCTCGCATCACTGCGCCGCTGTTAGCTGTTAGCCGCTGTTAGCCGCTGTTAGCGCTGGCCTGTGATTGTATTACCTTTCTCCTTCAGCAGCTCTCTCCACCTGGGAAAGGCAACCCCAATGCTGACCCTTGTTTTTTTAATTCGCCGGTCACGCTGCCTTTTTGATTCCCTTTTGCACTTTCTTGGCGACGAGGATTCCGTCTCCCGTGATGCTGCATAATACATGATCCTGCATTATGCTCAAAGAGTGGGACTTTGTTATGCGGCAGTAGTGCCGCTGGCCACTAACAGCTGTTAGCGGCGCAGTAATGCGAGGAGAGGGATGAGGTGTGTGAGGTTGAGCCACTTGTCAGTTGTCAAAGGACAAGACGTGATTGGTTTGTTTCAATTTACATCCGCTCCAACAGTCCTACGTTGTAAACACAGCCAGCATGGTGAGAAGGGGGTTTGTCAACTCGCGTCACTTGTGTCTGTGTAGGAGCCTGAATGAATACTCCATGTAGTATCGGATGACATGGTTTCATCAGTGTTATCATAGCTTTTTGGTACACAGCGGCTATAGTTGTTGCAATACGTGTTTGAAACAGTGAGGTGCTAGAGTGCGCCATCTGTTTGAATGCAATATATGATTTCAACGTTAGATGGGAGAAATTCCTACACACTGTGGCTTTAAAAATGACCTCATTGTACCAGAGTTAATGTAAAGCAGCAGTGCAATCTTGTGTGTTTTTACATGTCATATTAAAACAAATCAATCAAATCGATGCATCCTGTTGGCAAAATGATCCATTTAATAAATTCAGAACCAGTTAATGTAGTTTATATGCTTCCACACCCTCCATAACCAGCTCTATTATCACTCAGCAAAACTCAATATACACACAGTGAAACTGGCAGCAACCACACATTGCAGAGATAGAGTCAGTGTAGCAGGCAAAAATTCTGTTCCATTATGCCTACATGACACGCCACATCCATGCCCCATGTATTTTGGCCGTAAGTCAGACTGTCTCACCAATGATCAGGGTTTCCTAAAAGAAAAGGCTGGGGTACAGAGAGAACAAGAAAATGATAGGAGCGGAGAGACAATGGCCAAATGTCTGGCTAATGTGTCGAAGCTGAGGGTGAGGAGTGAGGCAGACTAATTTTTATCAAATAAAGCCTGCCAAATAATGCTCTAAAGTTGCAATAAATTTTTGTGAGGGGAAAAAGGAACAATGCCATTTTTCAAAATGGTGTATTTAAATATTTCTGCATACTGGGGTCCCTAAACAGTCTTGGAATTGCATAAATTGGTTATGACTGGAAAGCAGAGTTTTCTTTTTACACTATTCCAGTTCAGTACACAATTTGACCAATTTTTGATCAATGTAGCCCTCAAGATTGAGAACATTATTTGTATACTCATGATTTCATCTTTAATTTAACCTTGCAAAGGACACATGTGACTACTTCTGCTTTGAAAAAAAAGGTCCCAACACAGAGTTGATACAAAATACACATGGAAATACGATTAATTGGATTATATTTACAGCAAGTATAACATTTTGCATAGTGAGAGAAAATGTTGTCCCCCTGCCCATGTTTCCTAACTACTGGCCTGTTTACATGACATGACAGAGTTCCATATTTAATAGACCTGGTGTGGACAGGGAGTGTCTGATTTAACACGGTGCGGCACGACAGTCAGACGCTCGCTTACTGTTAGGACATGGTGTAACTAATTTCTGGGTTTTAGAACTCATTCCTGCACCACTCTATGGGGCCTGGGGATGGTTGCTGACACAGGCCAAACCCGAAACCCTCTTTGATTCCAATTGCAACTCAATATTCATGGAGCCTTTATGGAGCTGAAGGACAAACCCTAATGCACATGCAATGCCCACATAGACATGTTATCTGGTGTACTGGCCCAGTGGATCTGCTGCTGGATCCCCATTAGCTTAATGAACTGTGTTCATGAAGAAATAGAGTCTTGGTGACTTTGATGGACTAGAGGGCGGCACTTAATTTTGGACACATTTAAGCAGCGTGTCATGCATATTACTAGATATAATTGGCCTAATTTATTAACTTGCTTAATCTAGCCCATACTTAATTAAGTTTTTATAGACTACTGGCCTAATTCAGAGATATCAAAAGAAACCCTTTAGCAAAATTTCACCTCAACCACAGTCAGCCCATGCAGTCCTGACGTGATGGACAGAATCAGGTAATGACCTGTGCTACTTGTTATCCATGGTGAAGCCACATTAAACACTGATAACATAATAGAATAATACATTTATTTATACCATATTTCAACTTCAAAACACGTTTCTCTGTGTAACACATTGTGCATCCTTGCCACATTTTTGAAACAATACCCAGTCAAGTAATGTGACCGTGCCCACTGTGCCCATCTGCTCCTCTCAGGCTGTAAATCTCACACAGGTGATCCACTCCCTGTGCCTGAACTCTAAACTCCTGCTTCTTTATCTGCTGGCTGAGGTTTTTCCTGATTGCTCCATGTCTTCATGACAGAGATAGATTCACTTCTCCAGCTTTCCCCCTGTGGAGTTATTACCTCTGAATCCACGCGCCCTGATTATATCTGTTCAACCCAGTGCTCTCACACACAGGAACACACTCAGGCTGCTGCTCTGCTGTACAACAACACCCTGTTTCATTCTGCAAAACACCTTGTCCTGCCTCTTTCACCACATTCCCTATCTTCTGACTCCCTCTTTCCGCCGCCTATTCTTATTTTACAGCACACACACACACACACACACACACACACACACACACACACACACACACACACACACGTATACACACTCGATATTCAGCACACATGCTCCAAGAATCGCTCACACCAGATATTCATTGCACACATACAGTATGGCCCCTTTGCTTGGAACAGTGCAAAGCAATGAGGCTGAAAATGTGGTTGTGTACAATGTGACTCCCTCATCTGAGTGACCACACTTTGGCATATTTCACAAAGGCAATGACCTACCAGCAGGAGAGTCAGACAAGCACATACAGAGCACTTCAGCTGGGTCAGCGGCTTTTAAACTGTAGCAGATAACTAGGTTTGAAGCTGTAAAAGAGTCAATATTTTTGTATTATTATACTCATTCATGTCAGTCATCATTACCGTATGTACATTGTATGTATGTATTGTTACTTAAGAATTCAGTATTTTGCCTAGAATGTTAATCTTGGTGTTATTCATGTAGCTGTAAGTTTGCTTTATATTATCAAATATTCATTACATTTCAGGTGGACAATACTGGACGATATGCAATGTTTTTCATGGTCAAGTCAATTATATTTATGTAGCATAAAGTCCCAGATCACAACTTCTTCTTAAATGGCTTTACAGTCTGTACAGCATATGACACCCGCTGTCCAGGGTAAAGCTCCCCAAAAAAAACACATTCACACAGAGGGAGAGAGAAACAAGGACACATTCACACAGAGGGAAGGAGACAAGGACACATTCACACAGAGGGAGAGAGAAACAAGGACACATTCACACAGAGGGAAGGAGACAAGGACACATTCACACAGAGGGAAGGAGACAAGGACACATTCACAGAGGGAAGAGAGACAAGGACACCTTCACACAGAGGGAGAGAGAGACAAGGACACATTCACAGAAGAAGAGAGAGACAAGGACACATTCACACAGGGAGGAAGACTAGAACACACTCACAAAGAGAGAGTGAGAGAGAAACAAGGAAACATTTACACAGAAGGAGGGAGACAAGGACACATTTACACAGAAATAAGTAGACAAGTACACATTCATACAGAGGGAGAGAGACAAGGACACATTCACACAGAGGGAGAGAGAGACAAGGACATGTTTACACAGAGGAACAAAGAGACAAGTACACATTCACACAATAAGAGGACAAGCATACATTCACACAGAGGGAGAGAGAGACACGGACACATTCACAGAGGAACAGAGAAACAAAGCCACATTCACACAGAAGGAGGAAGACAAGGACACACTCTCAAAGAAGAGAGAAACAAAGACATTATTCACACAGAAAGGAGACAAGGACACATTTACACAGAGAGGAAGGAGGGAAGGACAACATTCACATAGAGGGAGAGAGAGAGAGAAAAGGGACACCATTTACACTGGGGAAAGACAGAAGGACACCGTTCACACAGATGGAGGTAGACACTGACTTATCTAACTTTATCTTCCAAAGTTACAGTCTTTTCAGCACAATTCCCTTTTGTTTTAATATCCACCCATCCTAACTCAGCAATGAAAGTGTCTGGGGACGCAAAAAGGATGAATTTTGCCCTAAAAACACTAACTATTAAAGATATCCACATGACTTGATTTACTCATACTGCTGAAGTCTTATAATGGCAGATGATAAACTATGGAATGTATTTTTGCAAAGAGTAAGGCCTGCAGATTTTATCGCCTATCACTGAAATTTAACATTTTGATTGACAGGAGAAAAGATTATAGCAAGCATATCTGTTACAATGCACATATGACCTGACTACTGTTTTAAGACCGACATGAGAAATTGTTTTTGACCATAGAAAAGTTATTGATAAAGAGTTCTGGGATAAAACTACTTTATTAGTATCAAGAACCTGAGTCTCTTCTTCTCTTTTACGCTGTGAGAGCATTTCCATACTTTAAAGATCAGCAGCCCAGATAACAGCTGTGTTTGACAGCCTCAAACTGTCACACTCTAGCTGCCCCAGTAATTATTACTGCAGGCAGCTCAGTCCCCACTGGGGATGAATGAATGGTTATTAGGACTCACCTTGTCCCTTTGGTACCTTAAATTGGATTATGGGTGAAAGATGCAGGGATGCATGCATTCATGGGCGCTTAGTAAGCATTTAGGAGGCTAAGATGCACTCAGACAGTCAGCAGGAAACTGCCAGCTGATTTAAATTTGCATGCATTGATCATAGTCACAGGTCTCGGGGTCATCCCGCAACTGCAGTGGCAAGATGTACGATGGGAAACACTCAACAATGAAAGAACCAATGTACTATAAAGAACCAGATACAGTGCCATCTAATTATTGTTGTATATTCTCTAACACATACTGTAGACTCTTCTGTCGTGTTTTCTTTCAAAAAATAGCTTTTCAGTTTTTTATAAATTCGATCATTCTTCAGGGAGTGCAGATAGATAACTCAAGGGAGTAGTAGCTGCTAACAACAAAGGGGCAGGGCTTTGAAGGGTCAGTTAAGGGCTGTAAAGGTATGACTCTCTTAGTTGGAAGATCAGATTCAAGCTAACTGGATCTATCTCATCAGCTAAGATTCAGAACATAAAATGAGGTCCAAAATGAAATCGTCACGTTGAGTTTGTGTTTCTGTTCTTCTGTTTAGTTGTTCCCAACTGTCAGGCTGGTATGTGCAGTCCCCTAAGGATCTTAAGTATCTTTCATCAGGTATGTGCAATGCCTAAGCCAGCCATTGTCCTTTGCATGGCCACAAACTTAACCTGAATGCCTTCAGTTGCCGAACCCAACAGGGATGAGGGCTGTCATTTATTATCCATCTTTCTCAATGAAAAGTTGCTTGAGATTCATCTGCAGTACACCACTCTCATGCATCCATATCTGCTCAAACTTCTGCCACAATCTCCCGGAAGCAAAGTGCTGTTTAGTTTACACTGATTAAGAATTTCTTTGAGTCCCTTTAGGTATTTCAGTGGCAACTGTCTCTATGAGATCAGAGTGTCAGGAGAGCAAATCTCCCTAAAGTCAGTTCTTGTGCCTCGAGATGTCTGGCAGACTGTGCTTTGTGATGAATCATACACTGGCATGAATCTTAAAAGTACGACTAACGCTACCTACGGATAGACTTCATCAAACAATTAACTCACTATGGATCCCAAAATGCAGATAAATCCCTCTGACTCTGGCAAAAATCTGTTTGGAAGCAGTTCTTCTCGAGCTGCCATATTCCCCTCTGCCTCATTGGTAACTCCCCTAAAGCTGCCTAAAGGCATTTTTCCAACTCAAAATTGATCGTAGACTTCCTCTCCTCGGGCGTCTGCAAGGGTCAAGAATAGCACTAATGAAATGCGTAGCCGTGGAGGCCAGCTTTAAACCAATCCTCCTCATCTGCTCCATCACGCACAGTTCCCCAGCAAACCACCACAGCGCACTCATGGCGCGCCCTCCTCCTTGCATCGGCCACCGGCTCTGAAAAGGAAAGGCATTCCTTTCAACCACAGCAATAATAAAGCCAGGTTGTTTCAACTTTAGTCAACCTAACCAATACTCCAAAGACAAAAGAATACCCCAGGAGTGAGTCCTAAAACCTGGAAATTAGTTAACGTATTTGCACTCTTAGTTCCCTCATCTAAAAGTCAACAGATTTTTTAATGGTGCAAAAGAACAAAAGTTTTGCTCGTGGGCCTTTAGGACAGTCCAATAGAAAACAATGCAATCAAACTGATTTAGTTGCTGACGCTTGCATCCAGTTAGGATACACGGTTAACCTTTTAGCGCTTCCAGTTCCCTCATCTTGAAGTCGATGGATTTTTTTGAATGGGTTTTTGGTTAGATGCCTGAAATAAGGTCTGTGGTTAACACAAGTTTAAGAGACATTCACATTTTGTTCTACGACATAAAATACATCAGTAAATACTAGGGTTGGGAATCTCTCTGTGATAGACGATTCGATACATATCTAGATACACGGGTTACGATACGATTCAAAAACAATATATTTTTAATACAGAACGATTCGATACGATTCGATACAGTGTAGGAACGATACGATTCGATACGATTCTATGGTTAACATTTGTTGATGTAGACATTAATCATACATTATAAAATAAAGAAGCCAATTCTATAAAAGTGACATTCTTACAGTATTTTCAAATTTGTAAAAGACCACATCCCCAAGCATTGTTGCTGTATGGCACTGGCAAAAATAAAATAAAAAGACAAACAACAACAAAATCACATGTCAAATGTATTTATTTTTAGACATGGACCAAAAAAAGACTTGCTGAATGAACATCATTTTGTTGGATGGGATCAATATAAAAATGAGAAGAAGTTTTAAACTTTAAGTGAAGTGAACTTTAAGTAAAATTTAAGTGTTTTAAACCTACTTGTTGTGTTGTTTTTATGGTATTGTCTGTGTTTTTGTATGTATCTTATATGGACTTGAGTCTGGAATAAAGTTTATCATAACGCTGTACAATATAAACATAAAGCAGAATAAAATAATAACATGCAATGTAGGGGCAGAATCTGACATCTCCTGTTATTAGTTGATATCATGGACTGTGATGACTAGCAGCTTATCACTGACAGCATGTCAGACTATTTCTCTGTGTTTGCTACACTCTGTGTTTGTCATTTATAAAAAGATAAATCACTTTTCTATAATAAGTCAATGATATTTCAATGGAATAAATTACTTATTGACTTATTCATACTTCAAAAACAGCATGAATAAGTGATTAACATAAGGGGGGATCAAAATAAAATAAATAAATAAAATAAAAATCAACCAGCCACCCTCCTCCCCTGACAAGTAAAGAATAGTCCCTAAAGTGCGCTGAGGTTTGTGGGAATGTGAACTGCTCGTTTCTCCTCTGACACGTCACATACCTGTGTGCTGCCAGGGCTCGCCTGGTATTTCTGGGCAGTCATGACACTGACGAAGACTTCTTGGACCTGGCCCGGGCTTGTCGGTCGCCGGTAAGCCGTTATCATGCGCCGCCGTATTTGACAGGAATACGTATTTCTGTCTGTGTCTGTGACCCCCCGTTCAACCCACAACCGGCAGGATTCTCCTTTAGTTTCTGCTGCGGCTTGGCTGCTCCCTGGTTTATCCAACCAGCATTAGCTTCTGTTCCTCATCTCCACCGGTCAAGCTGGCGCTGATGTTTACATCCATTATCGTTGTCAGTAATGCCTGCTACGGAGCAGCCGGCTCTTGTGTTGTTTTCGAGATGCAAACTGTTTAAGTCAGTCAACCGATTGCTAGTCTCGCGATACCCGAATCCATGACTCTAGAATTGATTCATCTAAGGATTCATGGCTGATTCATATCGATTGAGGAGGCTGCTACCGACGCAGCCGTATCTCTCGCTTGTCAAACCGGATATCCGGTCGTATCGGTTAATCGTTCCCAACCCTAGTAAATACCCCACTTGTGAATTTTGATGTTTTTATTTGTCTTAAACACATGGCTAAATGAGCCTACAGGATGTCATCATGCCGAACAGAGCTTTACAACCTTGCTTGGTGTCGTTCGTATAAAGCTTTAGCTTTTTTTCCTCTGGCGATTGCATTTAGGCTTCAAAAATCATAGAAGGTTCATTTGTGAAGATGATCCTGCTGAGCATAACCGGTATGCAGGCTTACTCGTAGTTCCTAGGCAAGAGCCTTCAGCTATCAGGCTCCTCATCTGTGGAATCATTTTCTTGTTTCGGTGCGGGAGGCAGACACCGTCTCCACATTTAAGACTAGTATTATCAATCAATCAATCAATCAATCAATTTTATTTATAAAGCCCAATATCACAAATCACAATTTGCCTCACAGGGCTTTACAGCATATGACATCCCTCTGTCCTTTGGACCCTCGCAGCGGATAAGGAAAAACTCCCCAAAAAAAACCTTTAACGGGGGAAAAAAAACGGTAGAAACCTCAGGAAGAGCAGCTGAGGAGGGATCCCTCTTCCAGGACGGACAGACGTGCAATAGATGTCATACAGAACAGATCAACATAATAAATTAACAGTAATCCGTATGACACAATGACCCCTATGATCTCCTGTAATACACTGTAAGCACCTTCTCTCTCTCTCTCTCTCTCTCTCTCCTCAGTTTCTGAAAAGTTGGTTATTCTTCATTTGCTAACATTGACATCCTATTACTGCATGTCACTAACTCAGCTTCTTCTCCGGAGCCTTTGTGGTCCACTGTCTTGCAGATTCTATTGTATCACAGGTGGATCGTGGTTGTGCTGCTGCTGTGGTTCCTGCCTGATGCCTACTACTACTGTTATCATTAGTCTACTTCTACTGTTATTATACACATATGATTATTATTGTCACATACATATACTTTCATATATTAATATATACTTACAACATATGTTGCCACAATTACTGTTATTATTATTATTATTGTTATAATATTATTACTAAAATTAATGTTATTGTAGCTATTGTCTGTCCTGCATCTCTCTCTGTCTTTCTTTTTGTATCATTTTGTCATATGGATTAATGTGAATTTATCATGTTGATCTGTTCTGTACGACATCTATTGCATGTATATCTGTCCTGGAAGAGGGATCCCTCCTCAGTTGCTCTTCCTGAGGTTTCTACCATTTTTTTTCCCCTGTTAAAGGGAAAATCCACTGTGAGGGTCCAAAGGACAGAGTGATGTCGTATGCTGTAAAGCCCTCTGAGGCAAATTGTGATTTGTGATATTGGGCTTTATAAATAACACTTAAACTAAAATTGAATTGAAATTGTATGTATCATAAACATTTTTTGCCACAGAGCTTATTTTCTGCAATAACCTAAAATCCAATGGAAAAATCCCATTGGCTTTATGACATGGGAATCCATGCGATGCTAACTTCTGTCTCGGCCTACAGATAAATATCATCCCTGGAGCGCTCTCTGAAGAAAGCCAACACTTCAACCCAAAAAGAAGAAGAAGTAAAAATGCAGAAGAAGAAGAAGAAGATACTGTATTAATGCCACAGGGGAAATTCAATTTATTTCACTCTGTTGTCATATACACACACAGGCCCGAAATACACACACATGCACAAACAGGACCTAAACATGCATTCAATGGAGGGATGTCAAGGTGAGGGGGCTGCCTTGGACAGGCGCCCTGAGCAGTTGGAGGTTCAGTGTTTTGCTCAAGGGTGCCTCAGCACTGCCCAGGAGGCAACGGGCAACCCCAAGCGAAGTCCCTATGAACTGGGCTACTGCTGCCCCAAGAGCCTCTCCACGGCAAACCAATGATCCCATGAAAATGAGATCTCAAACTCAGTGGATATTACTTAACTTCTACACCTAGTTTCTTTTCGAAACACCCAGTTTTCGATAGGTCATATATCTTCCAGAGGGTCTTAATCTGCAGTAAATTAAATGTTAAAAAATGAGCTTTGCTCTGAGCATAGAGATCCATTCTCTGGTGCACCACTGAACCCTTTGTTGTTAAGATTGTACTTTGCACACAGGTGGTGTTTGCAGCAGATGCAGGTATCAGCTTTATCCCCTTCAGACTCCCCTCCTTCCCCCTCCTCTCCAGTTCCCCCTCTCTGAGTGCTCCTCATTGAAGCAGACTGCAGCCTTCGCCGCCGCTTACCAGGATCGGGCTGCAGCCGTAACACGCTCTGGCATCCTCGCTACAGGAGCTGCTTTCACTCATTAATTCACTCAGAGCTGTGCCAGCCGGGCCTCAGAGATAGGGCTGGGGGGGCTGGAGGGGGGTTGAGTCACAGCCCTGCAAGGTAACAAGAGGAACAGGCTTTGCCACAACATAGCATTGTCACTCCTACTGAATATTCAGAATGTGTCAGCTTGTCTGAATAGCACTTGCCACTCTGTCTGCTCATAGTCAAAGGAGAGTCTCCAGTTGGTACACAGGAACCCAAACCAGCATTTTAATACACACACTCTCCCTTCATTTGCTCCCTGCTCGTCCTGTTGAGTCAATGCCATTCCAATGCAGTAGGGACCTGAATGGCTTTGCTTTATGCCTCACCACACCGGTAAAAGTCTGAGTGAAAAAGTATAATTGCAATTTGAAGCCAAGATGCTCTTCTGTGTGTTTAGAAGTTGTAATAGAATCTCACTGGTAGATGCACATAACAGGCAAAGTTGGCAGACTTGGCTGTTAAAGACAGGATAGAAATATGTAGCAGCTTTTTTTTAGTCTGACAGTTATTGCGGATTCGTCAACTAAACATTATGATACTATTTGGCACATTCTTGACCTGGGCTACCATTTTGATATTATCGTTTTTTTGTCATATTTTGACATGAACTGGTATATATTTTCCTTTTGTCTATCAGCACATATCTCACCTTTGGCTTGTTCAAGTCTGTTTTCCAGTGCAGTGTTCTCCTCTCCTCATCCTGTTGCGGCCAGCAGCAATGGGCTCATTACTGCCCCAAGGCCAGAGGGTGAAAACACCCACAGCTGTTTGACAGTTGGTTAGATGGGTCAGCATTTCCTCATTCAATTGTTCGTATGATATCCTACCAAAATTCACATACAAGGGTTCATATGATATTTTATGAATTAGCGCCCCCCAAATGGGATTATGTCCTTAACGTAACATTACTGAGATTAGGGTAAAGGCATGTTACTGTGATTAAGTTTAGGAAGAGAAACATGGTGAGGACATACCTTAAAATGACCCAGAGTTCACCCAAAGTTCACTCTGGGGAGATTCTCATTTTGTGACCCATCCACTGCCCCAAACTGCTTCCTGACTTGACCGCTTGGGACCACCCCCTTCTTTACTCCCATCAGCGCATTGGTCATGTGATCCCAGCCTTCCAAAATACACGTTATGTACGAATAACTGGCTCATCATGGGTTATGTACGAATTTGGGTGCATTATTTTTTTAGGAAAACCTACCAACAGTGCATGAGAACAGCCTGAATGGGTACTCCCCCTCACAGCCACAAGGAGCAAAACTTAGTTCATTTGACACTAGACACAAACCTTAACAAGTGACACAAAGGTGAGATTTATGCTTTATGAAGTGTTTCAAATTGCACTTTTCAGTTTTAGGAGAGAAGACTTCAAGGGTGAAGACTGATGCTGTGTCTCAAATTTGATACTTCTCTTAGTACACTTACATGCAGTACACTGCATACATTATGTACTTAATTACATAGTGTGCAAATTTTGACAGGCTGGTGTTATCTCAACACAGCCATTGTGCACCTACTAGAAATAATGATCACAGGACCTGGCAGCTTTGATTGGTGAATTGCAACTGGGTTGAAGCATTATTGCTTGCATTTGACAAAAGGTTGTGACTAACCAAAACATATGCTTGCTATATCTGCTTGTCTGCTCACTTGGTGTCTTCTGTATTTATTTATTAGGCCTATATTAAAAATTAATGTGCTTTCATAGTGCATTTATGAATATCCACTGCTGATAATGTCTGGCTCTGTCACCAGCTGATCTACTGCCACATTTTGCTAAAATTTACAACTTGTCAAGCATCTAACCACAAATCAAATACTAACATTTTCCAGAGTGAAGACGACAATTTCACATGCAAAAACACAAAATGCGACTTAACGCCTATAGACTGTATAACTTACGCCACAGCATATATCATGTCAATGCCTGATGCCCATTTGTGTTATCATTTTGTGGTACTAAATTATTAATGTATTAATCCAAAAAACAAACAAAATGATGGCTATAGTGGTAGTGAAAAATGTATTTGTAAATTTGTACAATGGCATGGTGTTCACTGCAGTAGTTGTCCGACATTACAAGAGTTTGAAATGTGTAAGTGTTCCGGCACCTTCCACTATGTAGGCAACATGACGACCATTGAGGGGAGGAAGTGTCCAGTGTTCCACACTCAACTTTTTGACCGTTATGAGTGCACCATCCCAGCCCGTTCTCATTCTGAAATCATCTAATTCTGCCGCTTAGTCAGTGAAAGCAGCCGTAAGGCATGGAATGATTCGCTACCGGCCGGTTTCAGTTTGTAACTTGCCAGTAACAACACAGTATAAGGAGCTGGAAAGTCATGATGGGGCAGGCGGAAAGGAAAATGGATGGGTCCAACAAACCCCAGATTTCACTTGTGAGCCTGCTGTTCACTTTGCATGTGAATGTCGAGCCAAACCATAAAGGGTTTTTTTGGTTTATAAACCTAACCACATGTACTGTAGTTGTTGCACAAGGAAATAAATGTTGAAACAAAGTATTTTTACCAACATTGTAAGTGTATTTTGATAAAGACTATGCATCTAAGGAGCAGAAACTGTTAATTTTCTATGATAATAGAAGTGTATTTTCAAAAGACACAATGCAAGTAACAGGCGTGAATTGACATGCTGTTTCGGGATGTCAACAACAGATGCAGGAAGTTACCTTAAGTGTCATATTTAGACATGAAAGTTTACTGGGGCGTCGGTACTGTAGTGGAGAGAGGCATTGCCTTGCTGCAGTGGCCGCGGGTTCAAATCCGGCTCGCGGCCCTTTGCTGCATGTCAGTCCCCACTCTCTCTCTGTCTCCCCATTTCACCTTCTGTCCTGTCAATAAAGGCAAAAAGCCAATAAAAATAATCTTTAAAAAAGACATGAAAGTTTACTGACAAAGAGGCGATACTTGACGAGTTGGGGTGAAAATGCATAGACCATCCAAGTACTCATGGTGCCCTGCATTTTGCCTTCCCTGTGTGAATGCACTCATAACCTCCAAACAGCAAGTATAAAAAAAGTTTCCGATTTGAGACATAGCACAAGTTGTTGGTTTGGCAAATTTATGTCTGGTTGACTGCCCCACCTCAGATAAAGAACAGCACACAACTGCCTCCCTGAACATTTCTGCAGAACCATCTGAGACTGTCTCCCACACAGAGGATAAAGCGTGTCTCCAGGTGGCAGCCTCGACTCAGAGTATCTTGCGTGGACACTGGAGGGCAAAGATGGAAAGCGAATGCCTCAGGTTGTTTGTTTATGCATGGATCTTCCTCTTCCTTTGCCTCTGGTCTCAAAGGAGAGGTCAAGGTTATGATCAGGGTCACCCTCTCTGCGCTTTTTTTCCCCTGCCTTACAGCACTATGAAAGGGTCAACCCATCAAAGTGCAGATTAACTAGTCTATAATGTGTGTGTGTGTGTGTGTGTGTGTGTGTGTGTGTGTGGATTCTCCCACACCCTGGCCTTGCCTCTTTTTGCTCGGCAGTCATGAATACACATTAGTGCCGGAGAGCATTGGAGGGGTCATTGGTTCAAAACAGTAATCATGTTTCTGTATTTGAACTCTCTCCACCTCTGTTTGACATTGGCTCTGATGTTTCCGCTCATGGAGTGAGCTGGGTTGCAGTTTCATGTCACCACACTCACTGCCACCCCTCATCAGTGGAGCTGGGCCTCAGGGTGTCTCCGTCAGGCCTGCAGGCCACTGACATGCCATATTGATCCTACAGCTCCCTTTTTCCAGTGTCATGTCAAGCAAGCGCATATTGCAGAGACCTTTGAGGCCAAACTTCCTTCCTCCCATGTGATTGGCAGAGGTCCAGCTTAAACATGATTACTGCTGGTTTGTTATCCATCTTTCATCATTCTGTCTTTTGCATGTGGAGTCCATTATTTTCTCAGTGATTCTTTATAAAACTTTCACAACTTAAATGTCCCTTGAGGCAGGCTTTACTCTTGAAATTGTGGAGATAAAGAAAAGTGAGAAATAGAGACACAGGGAGGCAGGGAGCAAGGACACAGATTTTCATTAGCATATGTAAGAAAATGACTGAGCCTCGGTGCTCTGAGAAAGATAACAGACAGCACCCTTTGACACTTGTTTCCAAGCAGCGAAAAGATGTATGGAGCTTTTTCCTTTCTTGTTTTCTGGAGAGAAATATGCTTACTCCCGGAGAACAAGGGGAGACGTATTGTCCCGTGCAGGATGGCAATATCTCGCCGAGCGCTTTTGATCCATCGAGACTGTTACAGAACTCTGATAAATCTCCCTGCTGGCCGGCGTCCTTGGCTGTGGTGAAAACTCTGGATTAAAACATCGCTACTCCTCCTTTCGCCAAGGTGATGAGTGGATGGAGGATGTAATTGGGCTTTAGACACAAGCAATACTCGCTCCTGCAGCCACACTTTTCCTCCCCCTCCTCCTTGAGGCCTTTGGGCAAGATAAAAACAAAATGGATGGCTGCAATAGTAATGAAACACACAGCTGTACTGAGGTTTAAGATGGACGTGAGAGCAAATGAGTGACAAAATAAGTGAATTTTTGCTGAGTTACATCACCTCTGGTTTGTCTTATTTTCAGTTTGTCAGGTTTTTTTTAGTGTATTTTTGTTCATTACCTTATCATCAGTTTCTCTGCGAGAAAAAGTAAAATATGCTGATGACTTCTGTGAGGTCCGGGGAGTTTTTGGCAGTCTCAGGAGTTTTGTGCCGATCGTTTACCATGTGAAGTGATTATACAGCAACTGGCCCTTTGTTATCTTGGTGAGGCAGTCTGTTGTAAATAGCTCCTATAGTTATCTGGGCAGCACAGTCACTCGGAAAGGAGTAATTGGATAATTAATTTAGTCCTGGACAGGTCAAACGGATTTTGTCTCGTCTGCCTTTCTGTGGCTCACAAGGTCCCATGGACACATGATTGATGTGTGCCACAGGATAATTAAAGGGCCTCATCTGCCCCTCATCCTCCACACAGAGCATAGTGGGTAATGAGTGCATGGAGGTGGTGACTAGGATTTGACCAATATAAGTTCTGAACATGTATCAGGACAATACCGGCTTTTTATTGGACCAGATCAGTGCTTTCCACCTCTAACAGGTTGATATGATGCAGTTTTATTGATTGAATGTTTAGTGTATAATTGATCAGCACTCCAGTAGTTGTTTTTGGTAAGCACTTCACTTGATCAAGTTATTCCCCACAAGCGCATATCAATATGCAGTGTCATTAATAGTAGTAGTAGTGTCATACCCTATATTAGGAGAGTGTATTCAGTGACGGTATAAGTGCAGTTTCAGAGGCAGTTTCAAAGCTGACAGATTTCCAACAAGTCCTCCTTAACCAAACAACAGGCAGCAGTATGTTACTCACTGCCTGTAAAAACCACCAATTATGTTGTTGCGCCTCTAATTGCAGAACAACATAATTTGTTGGTGCCTGTCAAAACCATTTCAAAGCAAAAATGACTTACAAGATCTTTTCCTCATCTGCCACTGCTATTATGAGGCTTGGTTAGGTTAAGGCTAGTCTTATGTAACCAGACCTATGTCCACAGGGCTATGTCAGCGCTTGAGAAAAGTCTGAATTTACCATATTACTATTCTGTTCTGGCTTGTTTTTGTTTCTCTGAACCACAAATCCCAACAATCACAATCACAAGCAGTACTGCCCTTGCAAAATAGTGTGGGGAGGAACACACACACAGCAAAAGGACTAACTGTTAGCATCCTATGCTACCTAACTGTTATTAATGGGCTTAACAACATTGTCGAGCCGTTTCGGTAACAGTGTGAGTTTGTTAGGACTGTTTTGGCTCAGTGTCGAAAGTTAGTGCTGCTGCTGTGTTAGCTCATGCTAGCTGAGAAATATCCATGAGGACAGCGGCTCCACTGACAGCAAAAATAGGAAGTTTGATGGTCTGGTGGGGAATTGGGATGGTGCAAGATCTGAACTTTGGCCCAAAAAGGATTCTACTCAGGTATCCTTTGACCAGAGATGTTTTGAAAGATGTGGCAAAACAATTTTGACCAGCTGTCATTTTCTGATGGCTTTTCCGAGGTGTGTTCACAAGTTGTTTTATTCATAGTAGATCTCTACAACAATTCAGCACAAGAACAAAGCAGGTATGCCTTACTGCATAATTATGCATAATTGTGATTTGGGTGATCAACACAGTGGTGCCGTATAAGGGGAGAAAAGTTAGGACAATTCCAAGGGCCCCTGACTGACAGGGGCCCCAATGATAGGTAAAATTAATATAAAATTATTAAACCATCATCATTAAGAATTTTTTTTTTCCAAATATAGTAATAAAATTAATGGTCTCTTTGTTTTTTCTTGTTTTTGGCAGTAAAAGTTAAATATCCCCATTGACCAAAAAGTAAACATCCATATTGACTGACCACCCCCCTGTATCTGCATGAAATGGTTTGGTCCTGCCTTGGCGCACTGATGGTGACGGTGCCTAGTAGCAGTCAGCAGTTGCGCTAGAAGCTACAGTCATCATCATGCTACCTAGTACTAAAAGAAAATCAAAAAAGGAAAAAGAGAAAGGAGAGAGAGGAGATGCAAAAGAAAGGGTGTTAATATGTGACCCAGTTTTTCTCCAAGAAAGGTGGGTAGCCTATAGTCTGTGAGTGGTAGAAATGAACCTGTTAGCTTAATGTCCATAGTGAAATAAGCTAGCTACAGACTAGTGTTAGCCTACATTTCATTCCTTTTTAACCTACATTTAATCAGTGCAGGTAAATGTTTAGCAAGATATTCATATTAAATCAGTTGTCCCTGCCTCTTTTACCAGACTCAACAACAGATGAGTTAGAAGCAGCAGCCCTGTCTCCCCATAACTTTACCCCTCCCCATCCCAATGAAGAAGGTGAGCAACATTGTGTTGAATGACATGCCAGTTAGCATCATTGCAGGGAGTCTGTGGGAATTTCTCTCTCTCTCTCTTGCTCTTTTTTACCATTACAAAAAAGAAAACAAAATAATTTTTAATGACAGAAATTCAAACAAATTATTTTTCCACATAATATGAAACAAAAACAGCCTACAACTGTCTGTACTGCATGCTGTTCAGTTGGAAACATTAAGTAGCCTAACTCTGTATATTGCCTGTATTAAAGTTGCAGGCAATATTAAACTAATCCAGTTAAATTATTTCATTTAGATTGAATTATGGCCGTTAAATGACATCTATAGATACAGACTTTTCAAAAATCTGCTGTTTTCATTATTTTGAGATGATGATCTTAATTAATTTGATTGAATTGATTGAATGTGTTTTTTTTCATGGGGCCCAAAATTCCTGGCAGAGCTCCTGGATCAAGACTATCAGTTCACAGCCATGCTAGATGTTCTATAAGGCTGTGCTTGGGCAGCATGCTAATATGCTCACAATGACAATACTAACATGATGATATCAAGCAGGTGATCTTCTGATGGAAATGGCCATTCAAACATTTCATGGTTGTTTATTTAGACACATTACTCCAGACCAAAGTGGTGGACTGAAAGACTTACATCATCTCTTGAGCCTTGCCGCTATTATTGCCAGAAGCAACTACGTAATTAAGGTCAGGAAACCTAAACTTGGTTTAGGCCAAGTAAAAAACATGATAGTGGTTAAAAGTAATTTAGTTAACTAGTTAAAGGTAGTGGGAATCACAAGAGGACCCAGAATATGATATTATCATGATACTAAGTGTAGCCAGTTATGTCACTCTTCAGCCACCGTAGGGTCAGGCAGGCCTCAGCCCCTCCCACTTCCTGGTCTTCACTTTGTTTGGCTCTGTATAAAAGCCCACACCTTAGCCTTGGTACAGTCCTTTGTCCCTCTGCTCTCAGGGTTCTGACTGCTGGTGATTGGCTGTGTCCTGGTAGGTAGTGGTTTTAGATTTTCTGATTTTAAGTGACATGCTGTGATTTACCCCGTTTTGTGCCTTAGGTCCTGCTCCATAGCGAGACTCGCTCCCCAACATATGTGGCCTTCTGTGTGAGGTCCTCGTAGTCACGCAGGAGGTAAAGATCAGTGTTGCATTTTGCTTTATGTATTTGTTTGGCAGTGTATTCATTTATTAATCTGCTCTTTTTGTAGATGCTACTGCCACTGCTGTTTTGTTCGTGTTGATTTTGTTCTAAATGTGTGTACTATACTTGTGTTTCCCCCAAGAGGTACATTTTAAATGTAACTGTTCTTCTCTTGTTTCTTTTTTTGGATGCAACAGATGTGTGACCATCGATGGTGGAGGGTTTTGGTGATAGTTTCTCCCCCCTGCCCCACACCTCTTTCACCTGTGTGTTGTGGTAGTATTTTGCACCTCCTTCATTAATCACATTTTTTCTTATTTTGGTGTGTGTGTGTGTGTGTGTGTGTGTGTGTGTGTGTGTGTGTGTGTGTGTGGTGTGTGGAGCTGTGTGTGTGTGTGTGTGTGTGTGTGTGTGTGTGTGTGGTGTGTGGAGCACAGGGGGCAATTGTAGCAGTGGTTTGGGGCAATTGTAACACTGTGAAATAAGCCATGAAATAAGCCAAATGTGGGTAATTCATTTCGGCATACAACAGAGATAATGAACAACACTGAAATTTAAAATACTAAAACACTAACATACAAATGTGTTTAAAAGACAGAGCTACCATGGTAGTCCCTAGTTACACACATCACATAGGCTAGGCAGGCACAAAATTCCATATTTAAAATCTATAACTTAAAGCTATAGTCGGTAATGTTGGAGAGCTAGCAAGATTTGAAAGTGGCACCTCCTCTAAGCTCCACCACCCTCCTTCCCCTCCCGTCAGTGCTCCGTCCAAAGCCACGCCCCCACAAACTTGAACGCGCATCCTGCAGTACACCGACAGAGAAGCTAATGTTAGCATTGGGCTAATACGAGCACAAAAGTAGCTAAGTCGGCTAACGTTACATATTCCATGAAAATAACAAATTTCCCCCGAAGCAAAACAAATAATTACCTGTCTAACAGAAAGACAGCAACCTCTGCATTAGAGTCCTGCGCGGGACTGTTTTCTTCATCCTGCTCCTGCCCGCTCCCACTGAATTTCTGACCATTACCGCCCGCAACAGCAACGTGTGTGTTACACTCCCGCCCGCTCCCGCAATGTGTATGTCCACTCCCGGCCGCTCCCGCAAAACTCTGAGAATTTAATAATAGAGATGCATTGATTTTGTGTCTTCTCTCGTCCCGCAGGAGAAAACACGTCATTTTATAGGCTATTAATAAAGAGATTAATGGGGTTGTTTGTTCGTTTCCCTGGCCTGCATGTCTTTTGATGCACTGGTCAGGAATAACGCTCCTATTTCGTTGTTTTCATTTAGTTTTTAATGAAATAAAGGCTGTTTCATATTCTATTCTTCTCTGTATTTTATTTATTTTTCTACCTTTATATAATCATGCAGTGATTGAGGTTAAGGTCTCTTTTCTAAGAGAGACCTGAATAAGAAACATTAATTAGATAAAGATAAAGCCTATGCTCAATAACACTGGCATCATCACGCCTCTTTATGTACACTGAACATAAATATAAATGCAACACTTTTGTTTTTGCTCCCATTTTTCATGAGCTGAACTCAAAGATCTAAAACATTTTCTATATATATATATATATATATATATATATATATATATATATATATATATATATAT